>NW_027052014.1:0-36516 GCF_036321145.2 Pelmatolapia mariae
AAATTTTACTTGTCACACACACAACCATACACAGTATGACATGAGGTGAAATGCTTGTAGCTGTGCAATGCAATGCCCGACCATTAAATGACAGTTGGCAGAGAACTGCATCCTGTTTCACATTTACATTTCAGATCAGTTCAGCAGTTTGCACATTTATGAAAGGACTGTTTTGAATGTGCAGTCTAAATATAATAAACCTCCACAAAAGGGTTGTTTTCATCTGTTGTGAATTTGATTAAAGGACAGTAAAGGAGAGAGAGAGGAAGTGAAATAAAAGGAAATAAAGCTAATTATTCCAGTGAGAGGGAAGCTCGATTAAAAACACCAAACACACTGATTCTGTTTGTATTGTTGTAGTTTATTTTCAGTTTCAGTGTGTGTGTTTAGAATATTTTTCTTGATGTTTAAATATAAAGAGAGTCATTTCAAGGACTGAGCTCTCTATACCTAAGGCTACGTTCACACTGCAGGCGGAAGCGCATCAAATAGGATTTTTTTGACCCTTTGCGACACATATCCGATCATGGTATAACACTTTGAACGGCACTAATCCAATATTTTCAAATCCGACCTAAGTCACTGTCGTATATGGTGCTGAATCCGATACATATCTGTTGTTTGAACGGTCATGTCGCATGAAATCCGTCTTTTATGTCACTGACACAAGACAGATGCCAATTATCAGCACCGGAGAAGACAAATGAGAAACCATGGCGGTGGAAACTGGAGATGGAGCAAGTCAATGGACGGAAACTGAGGTTTTGGATTTGTTTAGCATATGGGGAGAGAATTCTATTCAAGCTAAACGACTCAGTGTCCATATAAATCTCTGCACGGAGGTAGCAGCCACTGCTCCAAAACAGGCCATTGTTAAAGCCCGGGCTTTTTTCTCTGTCCTTCTTTCTCTAGTTAATTTGTCAAAATTCTGTCGGTTACGACTGTGCAGAAATTGATAGACTGCTGCAACAACACCTACTAGCTCTGTAGCTGCCATTTTTACTTCTGTAAACAGAGCGCGTCGTGTGTGATGTTCACACTAGAGCACGTTTGCTGTCACATTTTATTTATAGTGTGAACAAGCAGACAAAAAAAAATGATTTTGATCAAAAAATTGGAATTGAGCATTAAGACCTGCAGTGTGAACGTAGCCTTAGTCTCTGTTTTTGTCATGAATTGCTGTGTGCAGGGCAGAAGTTGGACCCAAAAATGCAGGACTCGCAATGAACAGGGATGAACTCAAAAGGCAGTTTTATTTGTAGACTAAGGGAAACACTGAACTTAACTAGACTGGGGAAAAATATAACTTAAAGTTTCACAGAGACCCACACAGCATAAGGGACAATACCAAACGGAAACCGAGAAACACAGGGCTTAAATACACCGGGGAATAATGAGGGGAATGAGACACAGGGGGAGAGCTCAGCTGAGAGAAATCAGGCATGATGACACCAAAGGGAAGCAAAACTCAATACATTCACCTAGGACACAGACCTTCAAAATAAAACAGGAAACTCACATGCAGAGACACAGACCAAGAAACACGGACTTTACACACGGGCAGAGAAGACTAAACACAGAACAGAGGGCACAGAGAAACGTGAAGGGCAAGGGTTCAAAACCTTCGAACCATTGAATAAATCACAAATGAACTTGACATGATACAAAAATCACAAAGAACTGAAAACGCTGGGTCAGGACACCCAGGACCCTGACAATTTTAAAGATATCAGCTGATTGTGTGTCAGTGAGCAGATCACTACTCAGTAATTTGGGAGACTATATCTGCCTATTCTTTCTTTGATCAAGAAGATTGTAACTGAGACCTGTTATATGAGCAGACAAGCATACGTAAAATAGCAGGAAACATAAAGACTGTGTGGGGTTCCTGATCAAGTTGCATGGTAAAAGCACACTGTGTGTTTCATTTAGTCAAAATGTTGCAGTCAGTAGTTACAGTAAACAGACATCCTGGGAGCATCAGCATCAGCCATGTGGTCTCATTCACTGTGGTGTGTATACCACACTGTAGTTATTGATGTAGTTAATGATGTATACATGTGGTGAGCACACATTCATTCACATTCCTCGTGGATGCATTCAGCTAGCAACGCACTTTTATAAATGCACAGATTTTGTTTTCCACAATCAGTGGTGAGCGTAATAATATTTCAGATACATTTTTCCTTAACTTTTCGTTTTTAATGTAATTTTGTCCAAATTTTTACTGTCAAAAGATTTTAAAAAATAATTTATAAGAACAAAAATATTGTTTGACATGATTGAAAGTCTTATTAAATATTTTTATTTTACGTTTTACTTTTTGTTTCAAATTTAGATCAGTGAAGTCTTCACTGAAGACTGCTAGCCCACAAGTTTTCAAAGTGAAAGTAAGAGAGAGAAAAGAAGACAAAACCCCAAATCTGCAGCATCATAACAGGATCAGGTTTACTACCAACACCACTGAACTCATGTGCTCAGAGTTGGATACGGCACACAATCAGCATAGATCTCCACCCAAAAATACACAAGCAATTGCTTTTATAATGTCAGGGTTTGCACGCGTTACAAGAACATAATCTGTATCTTAAGAACATTATTTGCATCTTCTACAGACAATTTTCATTTTTAGAGCTAAATGCAGACACAGAAGTTCCCCTCTCCAGCATCTTCTTCCAAATATGGTGATGATCTCAGGCCTTTGAGATCCCCAGGGACTCGACATCCTCTTTAGCACATCTTCTGTCACCTGTAAACTCAAACTCAACAGGTTGCTGAATAGGTTCAGGCCTTTGCTCAGGCCTGTTTCAATATTATATGCACTATATGTGTTTTGTAAGCGTGTATGCAGTTTTAACCTTCTATAGCTCCAAGTCCCTTACACAATAGATCATCAGGACATCACGCCGAACAAAGCTTACAACCTTTAATTAATTGACTGAGCTTCAACTCTTTAATAAGCACAAAATGCAATGTGTGTATACAATGATTATGGTTGCACCTGTAATAAAAAAGTTAATGTGAGGCCAGCAGGTTTTAATGAACCTCTTACTGCAGTATCAATGCTGTAGATTATATGATTAATGCAATGTTAATGATGCAGGATATATTGTAGCAGTAAAATAATTTCTTTAATTCCACAATGTTAAATATCTTATCTGAGATGTTTGTTCATAAAAGTTTCATCATCAGTGTCAACACTTCCTCATCTGTTTACAGTGCAACTCTTCTTCCTGCCATTGCTTAAGGACTTTGACTGAGAAAAATTGATAAATAAATAAAAGCTTTCTGTAATCATTGTTCTGACCATCTTTTGAGCACATTTTACTCTAAAGTTTGAAGGAATTTGTCTTTTCTTTAACTTTCAATACCCTAAAAGCAGACTTTAAATGTGATCCTGAACCACTCCCAGGACAGATGAGATATATAATGGCTCCTGTTTGCTGTGCTGAACCTTTGCTGCTCTGATGTAATACCCAGTTTTACCAGTGGATGGTAGCAGACTTTGAATGTGTGCGAGCTGGTTCAGAAGCTATGAG
The DNA here is from genome assembly GCF_036321145.2 of Pelmatolapia mariae. Classification (NCBI taxonomy): domain Eukaryota; kingdom Metazoa; phylum Chordata; class Actinopteri; order Cichliformes; family Cichlidae; genus Pelmatolapia; species Pelmatolapia mariae. The sequence goes on from NW_027052014.1 coordinate 3,540, forward strand.
TCAGTAAGAGCCACGTGTTGATAAGTTTGTAGTTTATGAGACACTGAAACACTTAATCTCTCTGTTTTCATTATAAATTACTAAGTGTTACACTCTGAACATTATCCAGAGAGAAGAAAATTAAAATCCTTTCACCAGTCAAAGAGTAACAATCTGCTAACAGCAATATGGTTACTCTCCTCTGTCTACATATTTGATTAAACACATTTGAAAAATGTTTATGACAATTTGCTGAAGTTAAAATGGATAAGTTTGAATTATGCTGGTTTTGCCTACAGCAGTTACATTTTTCAGATTGTAATTCCAAAAGATCAATACCACTAACTAAGAACCAACAAACAGAAATAAAATGTTGTTCTGTCCTCACTAGATGTGGGCGTGATTTAGCTTATCCAGTTTGACAGACAGTGAACAGAATGAGAAGAAGAGAATGCTTTGAACTGAGATTCTTCTTTAGTTCGAACTGCATCTCCAGTTTACAGGCCATGTTACTAAGGCTTCTCATACATGGTATCCCTTATCCATTTTCATTGTCTCTCCTTTCTCTTTTCTTTTTTGTAAAACTAAATAAACACAAAACAGATAATTACCCTCTCATTCACTGAGCATACATAATGTACTAATTGAAACTTACTTTTAATGACAACCAGCAAAAACATAAATCTTAAGGTTGCCTAAATTAAACATAATCACCTTCAGTTAACTAGCATTATTGCTCATAGCAGGTTAGTAAACACATGCTAACATACAGTCGCTAGCACACAAATAGCTTAACAAATGAGTAATGACTATACAGCTGAAATAGTAACTCAGTATACTCAATTTACACATGCATCACAAATCAGATAGTTAAGGTTATAGTATGTAAGGGAAACTTACAGGGATGCGTGGGCAAAGGTTTCACCTCCACTGAGCACTTGTAGCAAACTAGCTGGGCATAACAACTTCCCAAGTACCAACTGTGGCCACAAGAGGGTGCCAAATCATACAAACAAAAGCATATTATACCAACACAAATGTAAATAACAGTTACATTACTGTTGATATAAAACATATTAAACTATATGTTTGCAGATTTTGCAGCATATGATGAGAATGAAACTGAAAAACAATTATTGAGTCATTTCAGTCTAAATAAGTAAGAAAGCCAGAACGCATAAACATCCTTTTAAGATGTGGATGTACTCTGGTCTGATGTGCTGGAAGTACTGGTTAGAGACCAACAACTGGATGACAGTCATTGGGCCTACTTCAGTAAAGAGTAGTAATCTTGCTCTGGCTAAGTGAGTGAATAAGAAGAAGGTAAATAAGCAAGTGCGTTAGATTAGATGGTCTGAATCTGAAAACTACATAATACCGACTGTAGCCTCAGCAAATGTAGCATCTACATTTTCAGCTCTCTTGAGAGGCTGCTACAAGAAAATTCTCAGGATTTTTGCAGTGTTAGCTGTGCTGGTTGGTTTCTGGGTGAAAGTCTTAAATAAACACACATTCTGTACTGAATAATTTCTTTGAAGACTGCAGCAACTGTAAAAGGGTTTTAGTATGGTTTTAGTATGCACTGGGTTTTTTTTCCACTTAAAGCAGGCATCTGTCACTTCGCCGGAACGAACTCAAATTTTCTATGTGAAATTGTTGTGAAACCCACATAACCAGGTGAGAAACACAAAGTAAGATCAAAACTTTATTGATCTTCAGAAAATGAACAACAAACACAAATAAATATCACTAAACTTATTGAGGAGTTAAATACATAACTAAATATTTATATTGTTCCTGAAGGTTATGGAGGAAGATACGCTTTTGAAAATAGGATGTGGTTTTTAGTGACAAAAACACAGGAAACATATGAAAATCAAGTGGAGGTACTGTGGTCTGAGATGCTGCAGGGAGCAGTGAGAGACGAGCAGTGTGCATCAGTGGTTGGACTGGTGGTTGATGATGTCCATCCAAAGTAGTTTTCAATTTCGCATCACTTCACTGAAGAGTAGATAACATCTGACTCTGGTTTAAAGTGTGAACACAAACACAGATCAAACGGAAGGAAACATGATTCTGTCCCTCACACACAGTCCTGACTTTGCTGGAAACCACATCAGCTGCAAATCACAATGTGAATCTGTCGTGCAAATGCTGTACTTCCTTATTTGAGTTTGCTATTGTGAGTGCAAAAGCGCATTCTTCCTAAAAAGCATTGTTACACTTAATGCAAATATCTCATTGGGAGTACTCATAACTGGGACTTCAGCCAAATATTCATAAATTTGAATATTTCACACCTCGTTCACTCACAGCAGGTGGCAGCTGGCCGGATTGGACAAATGGACGAAGCTAAATAATAAGGACCGTATTCTACTAATGAGTGCTCTTAATTTGCACTTCGGCAGGAAGAAGAGTGGAAGCATAAATAGAAACTGTAATAGGTATGTTCTTTTTCAAATTAAATGAAAGAACTATAAACCATCACCCTCTACCTGAGCTTTTGACTCACGTGCATTGCACATGAACTGATGCCATTATTAGAAACTTGAACATGAGCTGTATGACAGGAAATGAAATGTCTGACTAAAGATGAAGATAAAGAAAAGCTGTACCTGTGGTCGTCTTTGGGCTGATGGTTGTTTGTCCATAACTGCCAGGTGTTTTTCTCACTGTTGAGTAAACTATAGCTGAATCATCCTCTGCAAAATAAAGCAATAAAAAAAGGCAAAAAATGGTATTTATGTTTATGTAGCTTTATGAAAAGATGAAATAATGATCTTTATATAACTTTTGTAAAAAGCAGCAAGTTTTCAAAAGGTTTTTTTTTTCACTTCTTAAGATCGTGAACCAGCAAAGAACTGGTGGGTGTTCGTGTGAAAGGAGAACATGGACGACCACAAAGCCTTTTTTGATGCAGGCTGATGCACTTTACCACGGAGGACAAAGCAAACACTTTCTCGTAATGAACGCTGTGTCGGTCGCGAACGACCCCCCCCCCACACACACACACACACACACAAATATGAAGAGAGAGAGAGTATGCATAGTATGCAAACGGCTACTAAACAGACATCATAATTCGTCATACAATGAGAACAGGACAAATCAACAGTTAACACTGACTAATTAATATTATATTATTGTATATATTGTTTGGAGTTTAGTCTGTTACTGTTACTATTTTTACCATTTCTTCTTGGAGCAACTGTAACCCACATAATTTCCTTAGGGATTAATAAAGTATTCTGATTCTGATTGTTTCAGGATGAAATGCCATTATCCAATGACACATCTGCTTACCTGTATCTTTTGCTCGTTTCTCCATGTAGGAGCCATAATTAAATGTATTGAATTTTAATGATCACTGGGTTTTTATTTGTTTGGCTGCTATGGTGATGTGTAACGGGAGTCACGTGGGTGCTAGCGGTGACATTAAGAGGGCGTTGTCAGTCTGTCTTTCACTGGTTTGATTTTGACAGAGCAGGGCTGGGTAGCTGTAGTTTTTGTTGACTGCAGCACAACGAGTTTCCCCTTGTTGCATTAGAGCTGTGATGTTTTAAGAGTTTGAATCGCGAGCTGATCACATTGCCCTGTAAACTTTTCAAGCACTTTAATAAACAAGCAAACAATTCCACCTCTCGCATTATTGCGTAAAGTTGACAGCGCGTCAGGCAAATAGGCAGGCTCAATCCCCGGCCTCTACTGACTGTGGACGTCGCTACACTCCTCTTCTTTTCTCTTTTTTTTAAACTTTAAAAACGGGTTGTGTGTGAGACTTTAAATCAACAAAATATGATATGACAAATATACAAAATATAAATTTTAAATTATTATTGATCCCTTTACCCCGAGTCCTAAAGTGTATATTTATTTTCTTACTCTTCTTATATTTATTGTTTGTTTACTTGCACTGCTGTAACTGGAGCATCGTCGTCTCGTCTCTCTATATACTGAACTGTATGTAGCGGAGATGACAATAAAGTTTACTTTGACTTCAGCAGCGCGCAGGCGCACCGAGGGCTCTCGCGCTCACTTTTCCCGTATAGAATTTCGAAAAAACATCGGTGCAAATTATAAGTCTGTATCATAATGTCTGGTGTTTTCGTGTTTGTTGTTTTGTTTTCATTTTGTTTTATTTTACGAGTTGGTTATTAGACGCTGCTCCAGCCAGCCAGAGAATCCCCCGCCGCCCCGCCCTCTCCTTCCTGTGCCGCAAGCAGCAGGCGCACCTCGCAAACGGAGGGCGCCCTTACTCCCAGCAAATGGGCGATAGAAAACCGATCGGTGCCTACGACATTCCCGATTTGCGCTGGCTGATGTCGGGGCAGCATGAGTACAAGCAATTTTTTTTTTTTTTTTTTTTTTTGCCGCCCCCACCACGATGCCGCTCTGGTGTTCTGAGAAACCATCCTACTCTGACAAAACGTCCTACCCATGTTATAATTTGACCGTGACTTGCGACTAAACCTAACCCTACCCCTGACCATAACCTTAAGAAGTATTCTGGATGGGTGAGAGAAAAAGAAGTTAATTCGGCGTTGGTGTTGTGCGCATGCGCCGCGTCTGCGCAGAAACGTTGGGTAGGATGTTTGTTCAGGTAGGATGGATTCCCAGAACACCGGGCAACCGCCCGTGTCCTCCGTATCTAAAACCGCTACTGCTCTCACCCTCTCTCTTGTACGTTTTTCTCTGCTTCACTCCGCAAGCGAGCCTTGTGCTTTGCGCTGGGAAGAGGGGGGAGGGGCAGGAGTAGCAGTAGCACAGGAACAGAACAGGAGGGAGAGACAGCGAAAGAGCCAGGGAAAACAACGTCACAGGTAAAGTAATCATCCACAACTATTTTCAGTTGCAGATGATAAAGGATTCAGAAAGTTTATTCATGCAGGCCCATATGACAAAGAATATGCATCTTCTTTTTGTTTTCATATTTTAATTTATATTTAATTGTGTTGTGGTTTGCAGTGTTTTGTGTTGTTTCACTTTAAATTTGTTTAAAAGGAAAAAGCTGAAAATGTAAATAGTTAAAAGTTGAAATGTAAATAGTTGTTTTTTGTATTATATGATTTATTTATTACATTTTATGTGGAGTGAATAAATAAAAGTATATTTATGGTGGCTGCTAGAGACAAAGCACGTACAAACTCCAAAACACGTAAAAACTCAGAAGCACGTACAAAACACAACAGAAGTGCTCCAGGATGCTCGGCGCAGTGTTGAGCTTTTGTTACCTAGTGACTACACAAGCCAGGAAGTACCAATGACTGGATTTGGTGTGTGGTAGTAACAGGTAAATGAAATTTGTTTTGAATTATTTGAATATATATGAGTGCTTGTGTATAAATACACAAACAATACACATATGCTTTCAATTGTGTAATTTAAGTGATCTAGGTAGCTCTGTTTTGGAAGTTCAGTTAACGCTAGAAATGTGTTTTTGAGTTTGTATGTGCTTTGTCTCTTGGGGCCACCGTATAGATTTATATATAAACATATATAAATAAAACCACGTTTTTTTTACATTAGTAATTTCTTTTGTGCATAATTTTATATTGTTGTTAATGATAAATTAATTAAAGCAACAAAACAACCTGAAGAGCTGGTTGGGAGCTGAAAGAGCCGGTTCTCTAAAAAGAGCCGGAAATCCCATCACTAAAAGCAGGGCACTCTGTGGTGAGAATCGGCATCAGACTGTAGCTAACTGAAATCAAAAACAGGAAGCTGCTGCTGTGGTTTTAAATGCAGACTTTTAAGAAGGCTGAAAAGAAACAAAGAACTGTGTCAAAGGAAATTTGTTCTGTTGAGTTAAACTCAAGTGTATCGTGCTAATCCTGATAAAAAGGTGGGTGTGCTCCAAGTAGCACAACAAAGCAAATTCACCTTAAGGTGACTGTTGCTGTAAATTGGCAGGTGAAATAATTCACCTGAAATTGAGTCTGTGTCTAATCTGAGCTGCATTTTGGTTTATTTAAATTTTGGACTTATTGCTCTGTTATGGCACTTCCAATGTCCTTCGGGGCCAAACATGGACTAAAAGTCACAACACGCTGTCTATAATTTTAGTTGAGACCAAATGAGTTTCAAAGAAAACTGGTGATTAGCCATATTTGAACCAAAGTCCTGAAGACTTTGGATGTTATGGGGCTGTTGTAGTTGACATACCACCTCCGTACCACTGTGTGGATATTGGGAACAGGGCCCTTGAATTGGTATCATGTGATGATGATCTCATGTTTCAATTCCAAAGGCACAAAGAGCATATTTCATTTTCAGGAGGCTCACATCTCTTAGCCGACCTAGGAATGTCAATGCCAGGAACATTGGGGATGCTTTAGCGGTATCAGTCGTGCTGTTGTGGATAGTTTTGGGGTCATTAAGCAGAAAGTAATGTATTACATATCATACGTTACTTATGTTCAAGGTAATGCAGTACATTAATTACTCACTTAAAAAAGTACTTCATTAAACTAGTTACTCTATGAAATGACCTGAAATTCATTGTGTAATAATTAGCAGTTAGCAATATAAACCTTAGGCTACAGTCTCAAACACTGCTGTAAATCCCCAATATCTCATGACCAGTTCTAGTCCTGGGCAATTCCAACTATGTAAAATGCTTTGCTGACATCATTACCAATGGGTCAGATTTCTCCCCTGTAGCTTCTGGCCAACAACAGCACTGTTGTTTGTAAAAGAAAAAAAAACAGAAATAATAATAATGTATACTTTATTGATCCCTGTGGTGAAATTACTCTCTTTTCATTTGACCCATTCACTCAGTGAGCAGCGACTAAGCAGGCATACCGGGGAGCAGTGTGTAGGGACAGCACCTTGCTCAGGGGTACCTCAAAGTAGCCGTTCAGTGGATTCGAACCCTATGGATGGGTTTTACACTGTGAATTATGTAGTGAAGGTGTTATTTTGTCTCTCTGTGCAGGGCAGGGCCTAGGGCTGTGCAATATGACCAAAATCTCATATCCCGATATTAAGACATCTATCGTCCGATAACGATATAAATCACAAAAATGTAACATTTTCTGTAAATTCTGTGAATCTCGGGCAGCTCGACTTGCGTGAAGTGTTTCCAGCTGGGCGTCGCGTACCTGGAGTCGAGTGTTTTAACTGATGCATGAAACGATACATTTTTAGACATAGGTTGTAACGGCCGCCGTTTTCTTCGTGAGTATTTATTACACAGCGTGCTGCGGGGAAAAGCCTGTTCTAACGTTTGAGTCTAAGGTTTATTTTTTAGCACCTGACGGCTCTTTTTTGCTTCTCATCCATAAATAATCTGCATCTTTCACGTGATTCAGTTTATTTTGAAAAGTTTCAACAGGATCTTGAGCTTTATTGTGAAAGGTTTATGTGGAAAATAAACAAGCGGACACGAGGTGGTTTTACCGTCGTTGTTGCTAACGACAACGCATAAAAACAAGCGCTTGTCCGTCTGTAGTGTGGTTATATTAAATATAAGAGAAAGAGAGAACTTTAGGAAATTAATATAGCCACTACAGTGACCATCAAAATAATGAAAAAATATTGCCGTAAACAGTCTATTTTGCGACACCACGAAACAAACGATAGCGTAAAATGAAACGATAGACGTTTTTATATCGTCATCCGATATATATCGTTATATCGAACAGCCCTAGCAGGGCCTATTATATGCCACAGCCTAAAGGCAGCGGAGATGCAGAGGCTGGAGTGACCAGTGACCACTGGTTATCTACTTGCAGGGTGGTGGGTTTCAGAGGACAAATGCTAACCCTGTTGAAGTCAACACGTCAAGTGCAACTGGTGTTGTGTCATAGCTGGCTCTGGCCTTGGGACTGTATGTTTTTTACTTGATCCGCAAATGGGACACTGGACTGTTTTATCTTTTATCTTTTGATTATTGTATCAATTAATTATCTTTTAGAATTTTATTGACTGTCATCTTTTTGCCCATGGCTGAGATGGTTGGACAGACCTACAATCTTTTTGTGTGTGTTACATTATTATTACCTGTGCTTTCTTGTGTTCCTTCCGCTTGAATGTTTGGTATTTTCATTTCACTGTCTGTAATGCCATCTTCTGCTGCCATATCTTGATATACTGAAATGTAAGAGTAAAGTTATTTACTGTAAATATTCGAAACAAACATTTGAATCTAAGGAAACTGACCTTGGGGTTTCCTGTGATGACATCGTCTCACCAGCAAAACCAGTAACACAACTGGAACCACAACACAAACTGATGACAACACAGGAATTACAGGATGAAAGAGTAATTGAGGAAGAGTGATGGAGGTGGAACCAGGAGGTGTGGATGTAGGTGGAGGTGTGGTGGTGTGTTTGTCTAAAATAAAGCAAACACGGTCATTAAGTTGTCGTCACATTGTGAATGTTGAAACCTGCAGAAACACAGACAGGTGAGTGTGTCACCTGTGACAGTGATCCAGCTGGATGGAGACTCTCCATGACCGCTGATGTCACACTTGTAGAGGCCTTCATCAGACCTGGAAACATGCTGGATGGTCATGTGACCTGTAGGCTGCTTCCTGATGAGGGAGCCATCTTTATAGAAAGCAGCTGGGAGGTTGGAGGGAGTGGTCTTTGTTTTACAGAGCAGAGTGACGTCATCTCCCTCCATCACAGGGAGGACAGGACTCTGCAGGATCACTGATCCACCTCAACACAGAGACAAACTACAGCATTTCATCCATTTACACACAGCTTCATCAACACTAACTCCACACACTCAGCTTACCAGTGACTGTCAGGTTAACCATGTTACTGATGGGACCCTCTCTGGACTCACACCAGTAAACTCCACTGTCTGATAGGATTATGTAGCTGATGTTACAGGAAGAACCAGCTGGTTTTCCCCACCCATATCCACACTGAGTGATGTTCGGTTTGCTTGTGTTTCTCCTCAGAGTCCATCCAGCAGAGCTGTCGTCCTCCTCACAGCTCAGAGACACAAAGTCTCCTTGAAAGAACTGAGATCTGCTGGGACTCACAGTCAGACAAGCTGTGAGGGTTAAAATAAAAAACTGATGACTTGTTAAACCATCAACCCAATCAGGTCATATCAGTGAGCATTTCTCAGGTTTAAACTGTAACAGAAGAAGGTTACTGACCTTGGTTTGTTGTGCAGCTCAGCAGTGAGATCAGAACTAAAGAGAAATGACACTCAGGTTGATTTGAGGTGAACATAAAGAACAACTCCACTGCACCACCTTTATCTAAAAAGCAGCTCTTTATGTGAACTGACTACACTGAGGGTATACCTCAAATATTTATTATTAAAGTGATATATTTGTGTCCACTGTGCAGCTGTGTTGATATAATGAGTGAATGATTTGATCTTTTCACTGCCTGCTGTGTTTCCTCGACTCCTGAGCAAAGATAAAGAGTCAGTTCAGACCTGCAGTTGGTCCTCGTGGTGTTTTGAACTTGAATTCAGCCTGATTTGTTTTTCATGTCTTCTCCTCCATCATCAGTTATCAGGAGAGCAGACAGTCAAAGTACAAGAATTCAAACAAACACAGAGATTCTACTTACAGAGCAGACACAGCACAGATGTTTCCTTCATCGTCCTTCTCACTCATTTGAGCTTTTTTCATTTCTGTCACTGACACCAAGTAAAGCCCGCCCTCTTCCTCTGAGCACCAGCTTTCTATTGGTTCGAATCGTAGTGATGGTGGAAGGACTGACTATTCTTCATGGAAAGATACAAGTCATCCCAGTTATCCAAAACTAATAAGATAAGATAAGATAAGATGGCCTTTACTAGTCCCACAGGTGGGAAATTTGTTTTGTTACAGCAAAACTTTTAACAAACTGTTGTGTTTTTCAGTTTTTATTATTATTATTTTTTGCTCTTTTTAGAAAACCAAAAACTTGATAAAAGCTTTATACTGAAAGCTAAGAAACAGGAATCAAACCAGGGATGCACTAATGTGTTACACGTTACACAAATCATATCCTCAGACTTCGGAGCCAAAGGAAGAATGTTTCAACCTATTCTTAAACAGTAGTTTTCAGTGGCTAAGCTTAATCAAGTAGCTTTAGATAAAATTTTTATCCACAAGCAAAAGTGTAAAGATTAAATGATGCAAGTTTTTGATGAACTGCTGCGAACTGTAAAAGAACAAAGTCACCCCCTGCTGGTCATTAGAAAGAACGCAGGTTTAACATTAACTGTAGCTTGTCCTTTGAAACCCATGGGTTTCCTCCATGTATGGTCTATGTGTATGACTCATTGCATAAATAGTAAAACATAATTAAAGTCTGAGATTATAAATAACAAAGAGATACATTTATTTATTCTTTTTTTTTTGTTTTATTAAAAGACCAAAGTTCAAGTAAAATGATTAAAAACATGTTTACATTGTTTAAAATAAGTTATCTTTCTTTTGTTGTGACTTGCTTGAGAAAGCTGTATTTTCCTACACGGATATGGTCTGTGAAGGTAGCACACGGAGCGCAAGAGGAGAAAAAAGAAAAAGAGCGGTGGTGTTTATGATGACGCAGAGCAGGTGGAGAAGTTAGCTTGTTTTCCAGTATTTCCAGTGAGTGAGTTTAGACTTTTCGTCAAGACAAGTTACAGTTTGTGTTTGTAAGCAAGTTGGCAAAACACGGTAAAGTCTCAGCTTGAGCTGGCAGGACCAGATGAGACTGAATAATACATTTTAATCAAACTAAATGATTCCATGATGGAGCTGTATCCCCTCAGCAGCCATACTTCTTCTGACCTGGTGACCTTTCAGTGCAAAGATGGCTGCAGTGTGAACAAAGCAGCATGCAGGTAAGAAAGAGCCGTGAAAAAGTGAGTGCTAATAGGATTACAACAAACAAGGGAACAGCTGGAGAGAAACAAGTGTCAGAATTTTCTATTTATGAGCCATTATCATTTAGATGGACAGAATCAGGACATTTCAACAACTCTACATCTTATCTTACAGCACAGTGTTGATCTTAGTTTGTTTGAGGTGAAGCCTTATTCATGTAAACATTACATTATTTTCTTTAATGGCTCTGTAGCAATGCCATGTCAGACCCGACAACATATTTATGCCCAGAATACTTTATTGATTTTATTCCTTACGGGCTGCTGTTCACACACATGGCTGTAGCTTTCCAGCTGTTAGCCGATCACACGTCACCAATAATAACAATCATAACAGTCAGGAAGAGCTTTTTATACCGGCAAGACCTGAATGCAGATGCCGCACAGGAGCGTCCATCTCCCCTGCAGCGGCATCACACACCACGACCCCCCACAGGCTCGTTATAGACTTTGTTTCTTGTTACAGGAACAGACTCAGATCTCAGTTTGATCTCAGTCTACTGCAGGGAGATTCTCTCAGTGAGCAGCTTTACTTTCTTTCTTCTGTTTGTTCGACATGCAGGAGGTTGGACCAGACCTGCTCAGTGGTTTGTTTGCACTGAATCCAGATAAAACCAGCTCTGAAAACTTCAGATGCAAAAAACCTCCCACAGACAGAAAACAAATGAATCAACACTGACTAAAAAATGTATTCAGTAATAATGTTTGTAAAACTTTTATTAGCACTTAACAGCATATTTATTACAGAACGTGGGCAGCTGTTTAAGAGAGCCTCTAACCAAAAACACAGCACAGACTGGCTGGTCATTATGAAGAATTTAAGTTTAAAACACTTCGACGTACAAACAGCTGCTGAGCCTGACAGCTAAAACAAACATACACACTGGACTTTATTCACTATTGTGTGAAGAAATGTTTTTACTCTGCTCAAAAAATAAGTTCACATCTGAAATTACAGTCAGATTTATGAGGTGTCTGCATGTTAGTGAATTAGAATCATTGCAAATCACCAGGTTTGTGCTCACTACCTGCAGTCTGCACAGTGACATTCCCACAATTTTCAGGCAAAAACAACAAAAACAAAAAACAAAACAAAAAGTGCCTCAGGAGGAAGCCAGAAAAGGCACAGCTTTCCAAAATGTTTCCACAGGTGTGTTTTTGTTAGTCCCTGTAGGAAAATTACTCCCCCCACATCACTCATTCACCCAGTGAAGCAGTGTGCAGGCACCAATGCAGCACCCAGGGAGCAGTGTGTAGAGACGGTACCTTGCTCAGGGGTACCTCAGGGTAGCTGAGGTTTAGTTGAGTCGAACCCCCGACCTTGCGATGATGGGGCAACCACTCTACCTACTGAGCTATCCCTCCCCGACTGATGTCTTTACTTCATCTTCTGAGACATTCACAGTAAGAAGAAAACAGCTGGAGAACAAACCGAACCTGATCTGCAAATGTCAGATTTGTGTGAAACATCCATACACACAGTTTGTAAATGAGGCCCAGTGATTCTGTCATTAGACATTATTCTAATGTTAACACTAAGTTGAAATTCTGTAAATGTGTTTTTCTCCTGGTCAACAAATCCCATAAAAACCATGAAGATGAACAAACACTGTAGTTCACAGAGTCTCTGACAGACAGCACAGAGACACACTGACACAGTCTGAACAGGTTTGATGATAATCAGAGAAATTTAACATCAAACCAACTCTGGACGTGTTTGATGTCTGTCTGCTGGATGATCAGATCATCTGTCTGTACCTGAATGTTCACTGACAACACTGAGAGTCTGAACAGCAGCAGGAGACTCAGAGTTCATCTGGAAAAAAACTCTGAGACATTTCAAACAGGCTGAAGTTCAACAGGAGGTTGAAATGAATCCTGACTCTGCTGTTGTTTATGTTTTTGGTAGATCCAATACCCAACAACAGCAGCAACAAGAAGCACAGCAGAGACCAACGATCAGTCCAACAGATCCAGCCTCCTTCCCTCCTGCCTCCTTCCCTCCATCCTCTGTGTGTCCTCCTGTCTGACCTGCAGGTGAGAAACAGGTGTGAGGTGTCAGCTGTCAGGTAGGTGATGAGTGAAGAACAGAACAGAATCCATTTCCTCTTCAAACTGCTGTCAGACATTATCTACTGCACTCTGATCACATCACTCAGACCAGCTGCTTTCTACAAAGTCTCATCAACAACATCTTTAGAAACAAACATCAACAAGCAGGAAGCAGCTTCACCTCTGATCACACACACACTCAACTCTACTCACTCACCTGGAGGAGCAACAACACTCAGGTAGATGATGCTGATGAGCTTCATAGGTTGTCTGACTCCCTCAACAATACAACATCTGTAAATTCCTGTATCATTAATCTTCACATTCTTCAGAATCAAAGACACGTCTCCATCCTTCATCTGTCTGTCCTGCAGATCCACCCGGTTCTTAAATGATGGATGCTGGTTGTCTGGAACAAACTGATCATCCCGGTACAAAAGCACATATTCATCTCCCAGGTCAGCTCTGCTCCACTCTACAACTATGATGTTGTTTGCAGCTCGACATATCAGAGTGACGTCCTGTCCAGACTCAGCTGTGATTTTTTTCTGGCCTGAAAGAGGAAACAATACAGAACAGAGAGGTTAAAGGTTAAAGTACAACTGTTCACTCTATACAGCAGCCAATCAAAAACATAAGCACAATATTCACTGTTAATCTTTATAAAAGTAAAGTATATTACAAACTTACTAGAGATAACTATGAAAAAACAATTTATTTTAATGGTGCTGAGCATCTGTTGAGCAAAACCTGGGATTCAGAAAGCACAACACAAAAATATAGAAAGTGCTGTTTGGACTGTACCAAGGTGTAACATTGTGTAATATGCCTTAAAATGTAGCCAGTGCCACTCAGGGGCAGATCTACAGAGGTGGCATGGAGTGGCATGTGCCACCCAGGTTCAGCTTATTTTAATAAACAGCACTGTCACATACAAAACTACGGTAGCACATGCCACCTCTGGTAGATCTGTCCCTCGATATATACTGACTCCTGAAACTACAACACATCACACTGACAAACACATTACACTTCTTTGTCTCTGTGAGATCTGAAAAACACTGACATGTTAGGTGCACACAGACTCCACCCAGCCTTGTGTCTCCTTCACACAAACAGAAAAACTGAATTAATATGAAAATAATCCTTTGAGAATTATTATTATTAATTTAACCAGAGTGATACTCTGTTAGTTTTATAACAGTTAAACCTCACCTGCAGAGACAAACATGAAGAGGCCGACAAACAGCAAAAGTGGAGCAGAGTGACGCCGTTACAGCAGACATGTCCGTGTTTTTTGATTCTGCTGATCTGACTCTTAGTTTGTTCTAAATGTCTGAGTCTGTTGATATTTTCACTGAATAACTGAACCTGAGTTTAAACCTGAACACATCAGATTCAATTTTAAGGTTTAAATAAAGCTAAAGCTGCTGATTCAAACTCTTCCGTGTCTTTGAGGACGTCGCGTTAGAGTGACGTTTGGTAGGTTGGACTGAGGATGAGCAGAAATAAGTGCATCGTAACAAACGAGGCGAAGTGTCAAAGTTTTAGCGTTCAGTTGCTGATCGATCTCCACAGAACAAAATCAGAACCTCTCATGTGTCGGTTGTCATGTATGAAGAGTTTGTGTTACAGTTGTTGAAGCAGAAGTACGTTTTGTTTCTGACGGCAGGTTGATTCTCATTTTATCGAGAATACTGAATCAGTATTAAAATAGTTCTCAGTGAAATATTTTTACTATGCAGCCCATACTTTATGTTTTATGTCAAAGTTAAATCTCACCTGATGCGACGAACACGACAAACACCAAAGTGGAGCAGAGTGACGCAGTTACAGCAGAACATGTCCGTGTTCTCTGTTTCTGCTGATCTGACTCTTAGTTTGTTCTAAAAGTCTGAGTCTGTTGGCGTTTTCACTCAATAACTGAACCTGAGGTTAAAGCTGACTATATCAGATTACATTTAAGGTTTAAGCTAAAGCTGCTGGTTCAAACTCTTCCGTGTCTTCTTGAGGACATTTGAAGTTAGAGACGGTCACTCTAACACTTCAAATTCAACTTCTCAAAAGGAAATTACATTAAACGACATTTTGAAAATTTAAAAAAGCAAAAGAATTTTGTGGCAACGATTTCATGGTTCAAGCTTTACAGGGTCACATCAACTAAAAAGGAAATGACATTTTAAATCAAGTCTCACTCTTTTTTTAAAAAAAAACTGTTTTTCTGTCAAAACATGTTTGTGGGTGATGTTAACTAAAAATGTAACCATGACAACTGAAACTTTTTTACCTAATAGACTGAAAATGATTTTAGAAAAACACAGCAAACACTTACTGTTGTTGTATGGAGATCTGTTAAATCCTCAAACTCTCTTCTGATCATGAGGTTGATGGTCGGCCATACAAAGATTTAAAAAAGGTGTGAGGTTGGTATAATCCATCTGCTCTTTCTGTAGGTCAAAAGGACGAACTCCCCAAAAGTTGATTCTGTTCATCTGGATGTAGAGTCTTCAGTATTCAACATTTCATCACTTACCCAAGTGACTTCTTAGGCCACTGAAGGCTTTAGGGGATTTCCTTAACTGGATGATTGAGCATGTGTCAAGACACTTTGATAAACCTACTTAATGTTTATTCAACATGAGCAGTTTTAAAAAAAAGTAAACAATACATTTTTTAAAAATTAAGAAATGTAACAACTTCATATGCGTGTGAACTGAACCTGACAAAGCTGAACTAACTGACTAATTTCACTTTAACATCCTTTTTATACAAACCCATCAGAGCAGAACCGTACATCTGTTGTCAGTGAGGGACAAATATTCTCCAGGGAGAGAGAGCATGCAGCTGCTGCAGCACTTCCAGTAAATCACATGACTGTACTCACCTAAAGGCTGAAAGCTCATTTGAAACATTTGCGGTTTTTCTGAAGGATCTCTGAAACCCTCAAACACTCCTCTGATGATCAGGGTTTAAAAACAGAGACACCTTAAATCTGTGTGACATTAGTGCTGATATCAACCACATTCCTGATTGCTCCGGCTGTAGACGCAGATATTTGACAAGCAAATATTTGACAGTTGTTGTTTTCAAAGACACAGGCAGATGTGTAGAGACGACCTCACACTCCACTCTGTCTGTGTGTGAATGTAGATTTGATCCCAAAGCTGTTTATTAAACCACTCTTAAAGCTCTGCTGGTCAGGGCTCTTGGCTGAAGAAGAAGAATTAAAAATAAATAATGTAAGAAAACGCACACAAAATATTTACTGACTGCAGCTGCTGAATAAAAGGAAAGTGAGATGTATGTCATGAAACTGTGATACTAAGAAACTAATTTTGGATTTTTAAAGTGCTTACATTGCTCTTATTTGTAGAGCAGCTGCCATGCCAACACGTTCTCACTCCCAACTCGTCAAATGTGTGACGCATGGTCAGGCTCCCTCTGCGTCACTTATGGACGCGCAGGGTACCCCCTCGCGTCGAGAATTGACGTGCAGGGTCCTCCTATTGAATACTATAGCGCTCCCTAAACGTTGTTTATTGACGACAAGAGATTTCCGCGGAAGAGCCTGTTGTTCGTATATTTATATATTTCCGAAATCACATTGTAGTGACGTGTACTGAACACAATATACTATATAATTAAACAACTACCTGAGAAACAGCAGATACAGCAGATAAATTAATTATAGGCCATTACTTTTGTATCGTTTATTGCATTTATGGAGGGAGAGGTGTATGCTGGGTAATGGCACAGCTAGCGACACGGTGACTTTATTCACCCGCTTCGGCTGTTATCAGTCCATACAATGGGCGTTATTAGCAGAAATCAGTCCCATACATAGCTGGACTGGCCATCGGGCATTCCGGGCATTTGCCCGGTGGGCCGCTGGCGATTTTTTGTTTTTATGGGCCGATGGATTTTTTTTTTTTTTCTTAGGAAGGGTATATAAAAGTTGTTGAATTGGCCAACTGGTCATGATCGACTCAGGGCTGGACCAATTACCGCCGAGGAGGCCGGATGCACCCTCCCCCTTGTTTAGCAATCAAAGGCTACGTTCACACTGCAGGCGAAAGCGCATCAAATCCGATTTCTTTGACCCTATGCGACCCATATTCAGATCATGGTATGACAGTGTGAACGGGACAAATCTGATATTTTCAAATCCGATCTGGGTCACTTTCATATGTGGTACTGAGTCCAATACGTATCCGATGTTTTAGAAAGCGACTGCTGTTTGAACGGTCAAGTCGCATTAAATCCGTCTTTTACGTCACTGACACAAGACAGACGCCAATCATCATCGCCGGAGAAGCGCCCGATAAGACATCGCGAACGATTCCTGGCCATCCGGTGAAACTGTTGGGAAGACAACGTTGAAGAAACGTGAACATTTTATTTGTACTGTATTTTCTGCAGATTCTGACAGAAATCTGCAGCTATCCTTTGAAGCACCGCTCCTCTGAAACAGCAATAAGGATCATTATTGGGTTATCTACATTATTATGTATATAACAAAATAACTTAAAGCAAAAATTGGGAAACATAAAGTCCGAAATCTTTATATTAAGGTAATCAGTCAAACACTACTGTTGCTCTGGGTCTAAACAGAGCGAGTTGTGTGTGATGTCTTCTTTTGCGCATGTGGCACTAGAGAGCGTTTGATGTCGCGTTTGATGTGTAGTGTGAACAAGCAGACAAAAAAATCGGATTTGATCAAAAAATCAGAATTGAGCATTAAGACCTGCAGTTTAAACGTAGCCTTATAGACGAACTAAAGGAAATGGAGAACAAAAAAAGGAAAGGAGGTGTTTATGAAAATATCACTAAATCTGTCATTTATTAATTTTAATATCAATTAATGATCATGTCTCACCTCTAGTGTTCTTGATCTTAATTTAAGGTTTCTACCATGTGTTGTACATATTGTTCAGGAGGTTAACTCGACCAAGCAGTCTTTTTGTTTCCGCTATGTACTGTTTAAAATCCAGAATAGGGAGGATGGTGTAGGTTTAAGTTTATTAGATTGATACATATATACCAACAATGCAGTGTACATCAAAGCAGTTGTTTTCATGGTTCTTGGAGCGAGTGCATTCACTCATGAAGTTTTTAGTAACTTCACAACAAGCCCAGGTACAGTTTACCGATGGATGTGTACAGGACCTTGAAATGCAACGTGTAGAACGAAAGACCATCGTACCAACAAAAGTAAGTTTACCAGTCTCACAAATCGTCGTCATAACTACACATTCGTTAACCATTTATTAATATATCATTTGAACTCAACGGTAAATAATTAGTAGTAGTGGAAATAATAATTTCTGGTACGCATCACAGAAATGTAGCAGTGACAATATTGTATGTTGTCATCGCACTGGACAATTAGTGATACAAAACAACTGTTTTATCCTGTGAATAAAAGTATATGGTTTTGTCAATGTGCCATGGTAATAACAGAAGCGAAACGCAATATTGTGTCAGGAGGACAATTCACTATTTATGCACAATAAATAAAGGAGCATAGCACGACAATTTCTGTTCAGCGACAGACTTGCTTGTAACCTATGTAACCAATTATGTTAAGAAAAATTATGTATTAACTACTACAAAACAATGAACTTTGTGGGAATGCTTGGAGCAGACTAACATGTGAGCTGGAGTGTTCTGAGACGTTATATTTGGAATATCCAGACCATCCGTCGGCTCTTACTTCGGAAACATGGCCTAAAAAATTTCTCTTCAACGACCTAATCCGATAAAAAAAAACAATCTCTTTACCCGTCGGCTTCCCGTGGCTGTCATGCGACCGGCTATTGCAGTTAATAATACAACAGCTTCTTGCCATTTTTGTGTTTCTTTTTATCGCTGTGTAACTGAGTTCAATTGAAAGCCTGCGTGCGCTAGTACCTCTTGCCTCAAGTTCCCAGAATCCTTTGCGGTTTTACCCCTGAATGACGTCACATTTTCGTTCTCTATCCTGGTGGGCCGGTCTCCAGTCAAAATGCCCGGGCCGATTTTTTGTCCCAGTCCAGCCCTGGTCCCATAGATGTGGGCCATCCACCTGCTAGATTGTTCAGAAGCTTGTTCTCATCCATCCAGAGGGAGGATCACTAACAGGAGCGTGGGAAGACTCCAGAATCCACTCTGGCTGGAATCCGGTGGATACAGCAGTGTTACAGGTAAGACCATTTAAACGGACAGCATTTATAGAATGACTATTAAAAGTCAGCGAGTGTCAATAATGTTAATGTGGTTATGTTAGTAATACACCGAGTGCTAATATAACAGCTTTAAGATGCATTTGTAGATATTATTACGTGTTTTACCGTCTTTATGGTGCTAGCTTAAAGTTACGGTGTAAACTGTTAGCTTATATTGTAGTAAAGCTGTTACTGTTTAAATGATGTTAGCACAGAAATATTAGCTTCTGTCATGACTGATGAAGTTACTAGTTAATAAAGTTTCCAGTAAAGTGTTTAATCGCAGCCACAGATTGACAGTAAATATCTCGATTAGCTTCAATGCATCTGTAATAAATATGTGCACGTTTCAGTGCTTCGTTTAAACTGTATGATACTTATACTGACCCAGGGTCAGTGTAAAATACAATCCTAGCTGTGTGAACAAAGCCTGGCTCCTTTAATGTCATGACTGCTGTGACACTGTGGTGACCCACTCGAGATATTTGTTTGTTAAAATATAAAACTTTCTTATTTTGTCTGCACTCATTAGCAGGTATTGGCCAGATCTTTCTTGATTTTTTTCTTTTTAAATCTCAATTAGACTTTTTACCTGGATGTGCCATAAGATCATTATTCCAGATGTTGACTTTGATGGAAAGTCTCCCGTCCTTTGTGCACAGTGCTGATGGCGGCATATTTTATACTGAGTGCACTATGCATTCACACGTACCAGTTTGTTGAATAATTTAGACACTTCAAATATGCTTGAATATATTGTGTGGTCTGTAATGACCCCAAATAAGTTTAATATGCATGTATGTTTTTCATGACTTACTTTCTGATACTTTAAATACAAATGAAACAGCAAAGTGAGCCTTTTTTTTTTTACTTTTATCTTTTAGTGCTGCATCTGGATGAGAACAGAATACGTGCTGGTCGGGCAGAAAGGCTTATAAAAGTGAACTCAAACACAGCACACAACAAAAAATAGCACATTAACATAACAAAGAGGCTAGAGTAGCCTGGTAGTGATTTATTTAGTTATTTATTTAGAATATATTAGAAAATACAGCAAAAGTTCTAATACAATATACTTAATATAGTGATTATATAGATATTCATACAAAATCACTGTAGGCAGCGCTGTGCACAATAACTCTCCTCATGAACTGTAAATGTTTAAACACTCATGGCATTTATCCACTGATTCTGCGAGAGCGTGTGGCTGACCCAACAACTACAGCACATGGATAACAGATTTTAGTTATGATAGCAAATGTAATTGCATTTTCCCAAAACAATGAATTTTCTGTGGTTTGGTTCATTTGCGTGTGAGAAAGCGTTACAGACATTTCAAATAATTAAAAAATGGTAAATGTTAAATGGCCTGTATTTATATAGCACCTTTATGGTCCCTAAGGACCCCAAAGCGCTTTACATATCCAGTCATCCACACATTCACACACTGGTGATGGCAAGCTACGTTGTAGCCACAGCCACCCTGGGGCGCACTGATAATAAAATAAGAAATAGTAAACATGTAACGTCTTTAAAAAAAATCAAATATAAACAAAAAAATTGATATCTGCTATGGAAATTCGATAAACAATATCTGTTATTAAAATGCAATCTGAAGAGTCTAGTTTATGGATGGAAAAGTTAAAGCGCCGTTGATTAGACTCTGTAGGCACATGAAGCTTATTTTCTTTGGGTTTATAATAATGTAAAAACACTGATTCAGTATTTATCCAATCAATCAGTCGAACACTAACAAACAGATTATCAGTTATCTGTAATCCAAAAGACATCATATGCACTCACACAGTCTTCTACACTGTTCATGCTAACACAGTGTGAACAGGTTTGATGATAATCAGAGAAACGTGATATAACCAGTGGCACCTGGAAGATTTCTGCTGTCTGTCGTGTGATTGGCAGAGAATTATTGAAATGTAGTTAGATGTGGAGGTTGGTGTCAGTTCTCTTCGGTCGAAGTTTAAAGAGGTGAAAATCATCATATGTAAATACTAGAGATGGCACGATACCACTTTTTTATGTCCGATACCGATATCATAAATTTGGATATCTGCCGATACCGATATGAATCCGATATAGTGTGTTTTTAATCAATAAAACTGTTTTTTTAATATCTTGCTGCATTTTGTATAAGTTCATACTCAAGTTTAAATAAACAACAACACTAAAGCTATTCTGTTATACCTGTATGTAGAAAATACACTGCGCCCAAAATATTTCATAGTTCAGCAACACTGATCAATCTAATAAACTTAAACCTACTCCATCCCCCCTATTCTGGTATTTTAAAGAGTACTTAGCAGAAATATTAAGCAACCTAACTAATAGGGCTTGCAACTCCCAGCAAAAAAAAGGGAACCACCCCCCACCCTCCACCTCATGATGCTTAATCGATCTAATCAACTTTAATTTCATGCAGGGTGAAAAAAAAATGCACAGAAATAAATTATTTTTCAAGAATAATTAAATAGATTCAACATCTTTCTTCAACAGAATTGCAGAATTCACAGATGGTACTTTCCCAAAGAAAAAAGTACTATAGCTGCCTAGGGTATATTAGACTTAACAGTTACTATATACAGTAATGGACTTCTATACTTTTTTACATCAGATTAAAACTTTGGGTGTAAGATTCAGATAATTATTTATTAAAAGCTAGACATTTTAAATGAGAATAAGAAAGAAAAGTATGTCTTTGTGCCCCTTTTCCCTCTTAATGCCCTATCGGCCCCCTGGCTAAACTTTGCTAGATCCGCCCCTGCACAGTTACCAGCCGTCAGCTACGTAGAAAAGGATCCTGGTGTAGAAAGTAATATTAAATAAATTCTAACAACAGCTTATCAAGCTTAAACGTGCTGCTGTTGTTCAGCCGCTGGTTTCCTCTTTCTGGTGCAAAGTGGACCAAAAACAAAGAAGAGAGACGGACTCGCGACAGAAAGCTGATCAGCTGATCATTGATCAGTTTCATGATTGAAATAGCAGCAGGAAGGTGAGGGAGAGAGAGGCAGTCGCTCCATATATCGGTTGTTAAGCTTAACGTGGGAATGCTTTACAAACATTCAGAGATGAACTTACACACTTGCTTTACTTCTCTCTGGGATAACTTCCTCGGAGATGAAATGCTGGTTTGCTAGCGAGGCTACAAATACACACAGCCGCTCTATCACGTGAGCACACTGCTCCGACATGCTACGGTTAGGAGCCGAGTTACGCCGTGTCGCAAGTTTTGTGAGGTGTTTTTTTTATATATATAATGGATCGGATTACGTTTTTTATTTCTCTCCGATATCCGATCCAGTAATTAGGTCAGTATCAGACCGATACTGATATGTAATATCGGATCGGTCCATCTCTAGTAAATACTAATAGAAAGATCATACGTTTGTATTCATTTAGATTGGGTTGCTGTGTGTGACTGTAACATATAGGTTCATGCCGTTAACTGATAATTTTGTGACAATAATGTGACAGAAATACAATGATTAGTGTAATGAAGTACTTTTTCCAGTAAGTAATTCCATAAGTATTGCTGTATTACTTTTTGGAAAAGTAACAAGTAACGTGTAATACATGATTTTATCTTGTGTAATGATACAGCTTTTATATTTATATTAGCAGAGTAAATGCTTAGCCCTTGTAGTGGAGATTAATGTGGCCATGAGAATCACTTACATTTCAAACTGCTGCTAATGAACATCAGCAAACTAGTCTGAGCTCTGTTGTTATTTACATCTTCTGTACATCAGCAAAACAACTGCAAGAAGAATCAGACCAAAAACTGAAAGACCAACGATGAGTCCAACAGATTTAACATTCTCTTCATCTCCTCCTCCTGTCTGACCTGCAGGGGAGAAACAGGATTGAAGTGTCAGCTGTCAGGTAGGAGAATGAAGACCTTATCCAGGTAACTCTTGATTTTCAATGTTATGAAAGTGTTGATCACATCTTACTGTGAGCAACACTGTGCTGGATTAGCAAGAGTGAAATTATTGCCTACTGACCAATCGTCTCCAAGAATAATGTTACCTTACTTGGAAGATTTCTCTGACCTCAGAGTGGAGATAGTAAAATTAATATTGTGTTTTTTTTTTCTGTTAGTACAATCAGTAAGAAATATAGATTATTGGATGCAAATGTTATGCTTTATTATTAGATTTTATGTTTTTGATTGGTCAGATGTTGTCAACTCCACTGCTTCATCTAACTATTGATAAAATGATAATTCCTGGGTTAAGTTATCAAGCTAATAACTACTCATTGGTCGGACTGCCGGTAATGAAGCAAGTGAATATTAGAAGAATGCCCTGAGTATGTTGAATGCTTCATAGTAAAGGATACATCTGCTTTCTACAACATCAACATCAACAACATCTTTAGATACAAACATCAACAACCAGGAAGCAGCTTCACCTCTGATCACACACACACTCAACTCTACTCACTCACCTGGAGGATCAACTTTCAGTGTGATGATGCTGATGGATTTCCACGAGCGCGTTTCTCTCATGACAACACGACACTCGTATGTTCCATTATCATTAATCGTCACATTCTTCAGAATCAAAGACACGTCTCCATCCTTCATCTGTCTGTCCTGCAGATCCACCCGGTGCTTAAAAGATGGATGCTGGTCATCTGGAACAAACTGCTCATCCCCGGAACAAAAGCACATATTGTGGCTTCAGGTCAGCTCTGCTCCAATTTACAACTATGATGTTGTTGTTTGGAGCTCGACATGTCAGAGTGACGTCCTGTCCAGACTCAGCGGTGATGTTTTTCTGGTCTGAAAGAGGAAACAATACAGAGCAGAGAGGTTAAAGATTAAAGTACAATTGTTCACTTTTACAGTCAATCAGATTGAAGGGAAACAAAGAAAGTCCACTGAGCTCTGCACATACACATATAGGTGGATTGTTGTTTCTTTTTTCTTTTTTTGCTGTTATTTAAAATAGAATTTGTGGTGTATTAAAAATCGTAACGCTCACTGGATATAATTTTACTGTAATCAATTTTAGTATTAAGTGAACTAACAGCTGATGGAAGAAATCTTAATCACAAAAACATTTTTAATCATGAGCAAATATTTAATACTTTATAAAGTGTGATGTGCTGTGATGATGTCATTATCAGCTGGTATATTACAAAATATGATATAATTCACATGAATAACAACAGGACATTAAAATGAGGAAAGTTTGTTTTAACTTTGTTATTCCTTTAATAAAGTCTCTGTTTAGAAGACCACAGTCGTAGGAACAGCAATGATACTGTGTAGGACCCTCAAACTCCCAGACCTCTGGTAGAGGACCCAAACATAAAGACTGCCCACAGGGTGAGTGGAGATTTATTTTTATAAATATAGTTATAGTTGCATTATTGCACATGTGGACTTCTAGGTAGCCAAATTGTGTGATTTGAGTCTTTCATGTCATTTAGTGAATCTGCTTATGTAGAAGTATAATATTAATTACTATGTTTTCTATGTGGCTAGTTCATGCTGCTAAGGCTAGCAGATATGTTACACACTGGTGAGCTAAAATACATTTGGTGTTCTGTAGCATTACTGTGTATATTTACAATTGATATCAGGCACTGAAACGTATATGGAAAGACTAACCTACATAGGAATACTGATTTGTATTTACTGAGGTCATATGACTGACTGAAAAGGTCCGTAACTTTATAACTATGGACATACCAAATAATAAGTCATCATACTGTTAACATGTAAAGAAGGTTAATACCTGTCCTCTTTATCTCAGAGAAACACTGTTTTTGTTTAAATACCTAAATCTCACCTGCAGAAATCGGCACGATGAAAACAAACACCAAAGTTGAGCAGAACAGCATGCTTACGGAAGCCATTACAGAAGCCATTACGGAAGCCATTCGCATGTGATCTAGTTCTAGTGCGACTGGTTTAATGACACTTAGAGTGCTCTAAATGTCTGAGGATCCTGATATTTTCAGTGAATAACAGAGAATCGAAGTTTAAAACCTGACTACATGAGACTAAATTTAAATTTTAAATAAAGCTAAGACTGATCGTTGCTTTAGGGTGAGTCGCATTAGAGTGACGTGTCTGTAATGGTAAGTGGACTGGTTCTTATATAGCGCTTTTCTACTCTGTCTGAGCACTCAAAGTGCTTTATACAACTAATTCATTCACCCAATCACACCGGCACTTCTTCTAAGTTTTTAAGTGCTGATATCTAATATTCATACACATTCACACTCCGATGAATGCATCTGCTTCGGCATGCAGACTGGAGCAGCCTGGTATCGAACCACCGACCTTCTGGTTCTGCTCTGCCACCTGAGCTACAGCCACTATTGCATCTATTGTTAAATTCTTAATCTATATTATTCTATAAAAATCAGATCAGAGTGTTTAACAGGTTCAGTTGTTATCTCCACAGAACAACACAAATTTTGTAGACTAATAAAGTGAAGCTTTAATCCTGGATCAGCTGGATTAACATTAACAGACTTCTGTCAACCTGTTAGATTACCTAGATGTAAGTAAATAAGTAAATTTGATTTGTGCTTCAAAAAGTGCTTCAAATTTAAATAAAGTACAATAAATAGTTTCCTTAAAAAAATATACTTTTGAAGCTTTTAGTCTGGAGATAGTTCTGAAGGCTCAAAAACGGTATTTTAACACTTACTGTCGTTTTGATGGCATCTGTGAAACCCTCAAAGAGTCTTCTGATTGTCATGATGAAAAATTATCCACAAAGATAAAAACGTTCAAGGTCAGTATCCACCTGTCTTCTTTTTCAGTGGGTCAAAAGGAACCTCATTAAATTGTATTCCACTCAAGTAAAAAAAAAAATTAAAAGCTTAAAAGCTCATGAATTAAAAATCAGAAGTTAAAACACAAGTTAAAAATCTAAAAGTAAAAAGGACATTACCACGTTACCTTACAGCCACATATGAGGAAATGCACCTGTATTCCCTGTTTTTAATGACACAACATGGACCTGTGTGACAAGTAAGTAGCCACACCTGTTTGATCCCTGAAGGATTCTATTTTGATCCCAAACTAAAGAAGTGAAAACCAAACCAAATCTGACAGAGTGCGACTGCAAACATTATTGTTATTTTTCATTATTAGTGTTTATTTGATGCTCTCAAATGCTCAGCAGTGAAAAAATCAACCTATGGCATTACCATCAACATTGATCAAAGTCATCCTGTCAGTTTAGCTACATTTAAGGAATTTAGCTCAGAAACCTCATCTGTGTTGAGATCTATTTTGCCTTTTCACTTTTAAAAGTTTTCTTTGTGTTTCTAAAAACAGACAATAACAAAAGCAACCACATTCCATAACTACCTCTGCACACAGTTACACTGTTATAGTTTCTATATAATGGAGATTCTCATGAAGATTAAAACAATCTGTTAGTGATGTTTCATAACAACCAATAAAATGTTGGCTGGTTTTCAGAAGTAGTAACTGATTTTCAATCAGCACCATGTGGGTGGAAAAGAGGTGTGTGTGTGTATCCTGGTCAAACTGGTTCAATCTCAGTGAAGCAAAAGCATTTCAAATGCTTCTTATAGCTTCCATATCTGCAAGTCCACTAGTGTGTACTGGACTTAAAGCAGATTTCATAGTATCATAGGAAAGGTGAGTGGGGATGTGGTGTCTGCAGCTGTTTCCAGACCAGTAAACGGGTAAAACCTGTGCTTTCAAAGAAAGACTTAGACTTGCTGATGATAAGTTAACCAACTGCAATGGATTAGCAGCACTTTGCTGCTGCTTACTCCTAACAGTTTTTAAGGAAGCACTTATCTTTTCACACACTGGTTCTGCATTTTGCCTTGATTTTTGAATATGTTATATGTGTAGGTGTTTTCTATTGCACGGACAAGCACAAACATACAAACACAGCATCCATACAAATAGAGGGAATAAAGACTGTCGTTGAGTCTGAGCCATATTTTGACACATAACTCTCTACCCTCTTATTGAGTTACCATGTCATTGTGGAGGAGGGGTTTGTGAGCTTTA
Source organism: Pelmatolapia mariae (assembly GCF_036321145.2). Classification (NCBI taxonomy): domain Eukaryota; kingdom Metazoa; phylum Chordata; class Actinopteri; order Cichliformes; family Cichlidae; genus Pelmatolapia; species Pelmatolapia mariae. The sequence goes on from NW_027052014.1 coordinate 30,642, forward strand.
ATTTTAGACATTTCTAAATATGAATGATAAATTTTGAACTAAGGAGCCAGTCTAGGTGGTTCGGGCATCTGACAGTGATGCCTCCTGGGTGAGGTGTTCCACGCATGTCCCACCAGGAGGAGGCCCTGGACCAGACCCAGAGATTTAACCCTCAATCTCAAATTTTTCCAGGAAAACACAACCAGTATCACCAGTACATGACAGCAGACTTTACAGTTTATTCATGATTACATGAACCTTTACTGAGAAGATTTACAAGTGTGTATGCTCAGAAGATGATAATAATAATAATATGAATAATAATAATGATAATAATAATATGAATAATAATGACAAGACACTAAACCCAACTGTCTGTTTGTCTGTCCCAGACTCTATCTGTATATTAATAGCTGACTGTTGGTTTCTGTGTGTATAGGAAAATAAAGAAATTAAAAACTTCAGCCTCAAACTCACACATGCTGTTCTGAAGCATTTCTGTGAAGTTTATGTGTAATCTTTATTCTTAAGCAAAGATAGGTTAGCCACAGCCAAATGCAAGCAAGTCAAACTTTCCATCTCACACTTCAGTGAAACCCACAAAACCACATGAGAAAACATTTATGAATCCTAAGTAGAATATCATCAAAGTTACTGAGGACATCAAATAATACACAAAAAAATATTTGTATTTAGTTTGTATTTTATTCACATATAAATTTCACCTTTACACTTAAGTATAAGATCTTTTTTATTTAGTTCAATTTAGCGAAAAAAAAAAAATATTTTGATCATGTGGATGTCCTCTGGTCTGAGGTGCTGGGGGACCAGTTAGAGACCAGCAGCTGGACATTGTGGTTGGACTGGTGGACTACTTCAGTGAAGAGTAGACGACGTCTGGCTCTGGTTTAAAGTCTGAACACAAACACACACAGTTCAAACAACAGGAAACATGATTACAAGCTTTGTAGTTCAATCAAGACCTCCAATCTCCACCTCTCTGCATCACAGACAGTCCCAGTGAGCTCTGAGCCATACCATATTTTCCACACCATAAGGCACACTTAAAATCCTTTTCTCAAAAGTCATCGGTGAGCCTTATAATCCGGTACACCTAATGTATGAATTCTGATTGTGCTTACTGATCTCGAACTGATTTTATGTGGTACACGAGCTCAAAAATCTGTCAAAAAATGTTTTAGTATGACTTTGGTAAGCTACAAAGCCGCCTGATGGATTGTTGGAGCATTATGGCTACTGTAGTCAGGAGCCTCACAGAGTAGTCTGGGTCCAAAACTCCGTTCGCTTAAGGTCCCAAAGTCAAACAAACACTGTTAAAATTGTCTAAATTCTTTCATCTTTAATAAAATGATCATTGTTGCTACTTTACCAGGTGTAACAATTAAGTTTAACATTCAAGCATCCATGTCAACAGAATTTATTCAATTTAACGCAGTTAGAAGTTAGCAGGAAGTTAGCTCACTAGTTTCCACCTAAACATGAGACACCAAAACGTGCAGCTCTGCTATCACTTCTAACATAAATAAAGAGAGAAAACTAAACAGCAGTGGGTTTTGCAGGGTTACTGAAGTTGGACTAGCTGGTATATAATGATGTGCTACATGATTGCTAGCGACACAGCTATGTTAGCATAACATAAACAGTGAAGCTGGAGGATGAACGCCAACTTTTTTCCACTCAATAAAAGTTAACATGAGGCTTCCCAATGGTCAGGGACAAATGCAATTGTATGGCAGGATGTTCTAAACGCACCAAACTTCACTCAGGAGAACACCTGAGATAATTCATCCACAATAGGAGGTTAGTCATTAATATACTGCAACAACATGGGAATAGAGCAGCTGCGAGAGAATTCAACATTAATGAATCAATGGTACGGAGTGGAGGAAGCAAGAAGAATGAGTATAGTAAAGTTTGACTTATTTGACTGTTTTGTTTTGCTTAATGTGCCTTATAATCCGGCGTGCCTTATGCATCAAAACAGACCTGTTCACCAACAGTGCGCCTTGTAATCTGGTGCGCTTTATGGTCTGAAAAATACGGTAGTTTCGATGTAGTTAAGCTTAGTTTAGTTTAGCTTAGCATGATGGCAGTAAACACGGTGAGCAGCTAGCTTGTCTCTGTTCACAGTCAAAGAGCAGCTGTACCTGGGCCTCCTTGTTCTGATGGCTGTTTGTCCATAACTGAAGTCTTCAGTTCTCACTGTTGAGTTGACTGCAGCTGAATCCTCCTCTGTAGAATAAAACCTATTAAAATTAACTGAGGAGACCATATTTTTGAGCATTAAAAAAGAGATTAAATCAAAATCAAATCAAATCAAATCAAATCACTTTATTGTCACGTCACATGTGCAGGTACACTGGTACAGTACATGTGAGTGAAATTCTTGTGTGCGGGCTTCACAAGCAACAGAGTTGTGCAAAAACAAGCGAAATATAAAAATGGCTAATCTAAAAAGTAATAAATATATGTACAATGTATAAGGTATATACATTACTGAACGTGTGTACTAAATATGTTTTTCTACGTGTGTGTGTGTGTGAGTGTGTATATAGTGTGTCTATACATGTTTACAAATGAAATAAGTAAACAATAAAATAAGATATATAAAATATACAGAGGTTGGTATGTGCAAAACAGTGGTATTTATGTACAGTATGGAGTGCATAATGTTGAAGTTCCAGTAGTGAGGGTGAGGTGTCTATGACGTGTTCAGCAGTCTGATGGCCTGGTGGAAAAAGCTGTCTCTCAGTCTGCTGGTACGGGACCGGATGCTGCAGAACCTCCTTCCTGATGGAAGTAGTCTGAACAGTTTGTGGCTGGGGTGACTGGAGTCCTTGATGATCCTCCCCGCTTTCCTCAGGCACCGCTTCCTGTAGATGTCTTGGAGGGAGGGAAGCTCACCTCCAATTATCCGTTCAGCACACCGCACTACTCTCTGGAGAGCTTTGCGGTTGTAAGCGGTGCTGTTGCCATACCAGGTGGTGATGCATCCGGTGAGGATGCTCTCAATGGCACAGCGATAGAAGGTCCTGAGGATGCGGGGGCTCATGCCGAATCTTTTCAGTCTCCTGAGAAAGAAGAGGCGCTGTTGCGCCTTCTTCACTGTTTTGTTTATGTGTACTGACCACGTAAGATCCTCAGCCAGATGTACATCAAGGAAGCGGAAGCTGCTCACTCTCTCCACAGCGGCGCCGTTGATGGTGATGGGGGTGTGTACTCCTCTGCACCTCCGGAAGTCCACTATCAACTCCTTTGTCTTTGCGACGTTGAGGGTGAGATGGTTGTCTTGACACCAGTGGGTCAGGGCGCTGACCTCCTCCCTGTAGGCCGTCTCATCACCGTTGGTGATAAGACCCACCACTGTAGTGTCGTCCGCAAACTTCACAATGATGTTGGAGTTGCTAGTGGCCGTGCAGTCGTAGGTGTAGAGTGAGTACAGGAGAGGGCTCAGTACACACCCCTGTGGAGCACCAGTGTTCAGTGTGGTGGGGGATGAGGTGGTGCTGCCCAGTCTGACCACTTGGCGTCTGTCAGACAGGAAGTAGGAAGTTAAGGATCCAGCTGCAGAGGGAGCTGCTCAGTCCTAGATCCTGCAGTTTCCTGTCCAGCTTCGAGGGAACGATGGTGTTGAATGCTGAGCTGTAATCTACAAACAGCATTCTCACATAACGTGTCTCTCTTCTCCAGGTGTGACAGGGCAGCATGGAGTGTCAGGCTATGGCATCATCAGTGGACCTGTTGTGACGGTATGCGAACTGTAGAGGGTCCAGTGAGTCGGGTAGTGCAGAGCAGATGAAGTCCCTGACCAGCTTCTCGAAGCATTTGCTCACGATGGGGGTCAGGGCTACAGGTCGCATAATGTTAAAAAAAAAAACGCAGCAGCTTTTCACAGTTTTCTCATCTTAGCACCTGCTGTGAAGTAAAGAATTACTGTAACCTGAGGTGCTTTTTTAAAAAAGGGGATGACACAAAAGCTGTGCAGATTAACACCAGAAATTATTCACCACAGAGCAAAAGACAAACTATTTTTAGCCAAACCACCACACACTGCAGTGGGTCTCATCAGCTTCAGACTGCAGTCAAACTAACATGATCAACAGGATGAATGTATGTCACAGACACTACTAATTTAGTAACTTTAATTAAAGTCAGATTCAGATTTTCAGTATAGAGACCGACGTTACTATATTTAAAATACTGGAGTCAATTGAATATTTAAAAAGCCAAATAGGTAAATTTAAAGAAAAACAGCTAATAATAGAGGAAGACGTTGTTAGTGTAATTTACAGAGATGGGCAGTAACGCGTTACTTGTAACGCGTTACTGTAATCTGATTACTCTTTTCAAGTAACGAGTAATGTAAGGGATTACTATTGCAAAAACGGTAATTAGATTACCGTTACTTTCACGTAGGAACGCTGCGTTACTAAAACCGTGATTTTTTGCGAGAACGTCTCATGACAGTGACGTAAGCGAGTGCGACGTTCGTGACAACAGCTGTCTGCAGATCATAATATATCGAGTGCGGGAGAGAGTGTAGCATGCAGCGTTTAAAGCGTGGAAGTACTGACCTTATTTTGAGTTTGATTCCATAAAAAGTGACAAAAACATTAGTGTCCGTTGTGCGTGGGAAGAAAACTTCTTTTTACAGCCGAAAAAACCCCTAAACTTCCAAGCAAGCAGCGAGTGCGCTACGACGTAATGTGAAATTCACAGAGAAACTCGCGGATTCTTCCACTGACCGCTGCGGCACACCTGCACCAGGGTAAACCTCCGCCTACCCCAGTCCTGCTTTACAGGTGAAAATAGAGCAACAGGACCGCTAGTCTTTGACTTTATTTATTTTCTGCTGTGTTTTACTTTCATCTATTTGAAAGAGTGAGTGTAAACACAAAAAATATTTTATTTTATGTGCTGGAATGTGCAGAAAATATGTTTAAATGTTAAACAAATTTCTTCCAGTCAGAGAATGTTGCATATAATTAAGTTTTTGCTTGATGCATAAAGTTAAAAGATTAAAACAAGTTTTAAAAAGAGACTTTTCTTTTTGATTACATTTTGTATGATGAATTATGCAGAAAAAGTAGAATTGGGCTGAAAGATCTATCACTTTATCACCTATTCAGGTTGTAAATCGTGTTTTTAAAAAGTAACTAAGTAACTAAGTAATTAATTACTTTTGAAAATAAGTAATCAGTAAAGTAACGGGATTACTTTTTGGGGGAAGTAATCAGTAATTAGTAACTGATTACTTTTTTCAAGTAACTTGACCAACACTGGTAATTTATGTTGACTTTGAATACATTGATGGTCTGTGTGCAGAGTTTAGAGAAATGTTTTCCAAATGATGTCTCCATGTTCCCTCCTGTTAACATGAACAGCTCTGTGTTGAAACACCTGCAGCTGAAGTGTTTTCTTTCTATCAGAAACAGGATGCTGGACGACTGCAGAGCTGTTAGCTTCAGTTAACCACAGACCACAAACACACAGTCCAGCTCACAGTGAACAACATTCAGTAAGTACAGAGTTAAACACACATGACCAAAGGAAACACATGTGAAACTTAAGTATAAACTTAAATATTGTAATTTCATGTTTTGATTAAATCAAGTCAGGAAAATGTTTATTTTAGTGTTATGACAGTCCACATTTTTGATCATTCCTCACATGATCCATAATGTCGTCATTATTCATTTTATTGAAATTAGTGCAGTCCTCATAAAGCTAAATCTAATTCTACCTTTATACTAAACTCAGTCTGAGACATTTGAAGAGGAAAAGATCAGAGAAAATGTTGAAACTATGATCAAGGTCTACATGCCATGATTCCAGTTTCTCTTCCTCCATTCTGCAAATGTTCCAAGATTGAAAA
>NW_027052015.1:0-55017 GCF_036321145.2 Pelmatolapia mariae
ACTCACAAGTACACACAGATACACATATGTACTCACAGGTACACACAGGTTCTCACAGGTACACACAGGTACACACAGGTTCTCCCAGGTACACACAGGTTCTCACATGTACACACAGGTAAACACAGGTACACACAGGTTCTCACAGGTACACACAGGTACACACAGGTACTCAAAAGTATACACAGGTACACACAGGTTCTCACAGGTACACACAGGTACTCACAGGTACACACAGGTTCTCACAGTTACACACATGTACTCACAAGTACACACAGGTACACACAGATACACATATGTACTCACAGGTACACACATGTACTCACAAGTACACACAGGTACACATATGTAATCACAGGTACACACGTACTCACAAGTACACACAGATACACATATGTACTCACAGGTACACACAGGTTCTCACAGGTACACACAGGTACACACAGGTTCTCACAGGTACACACAGGTACACACAGGTTCTCCCAGGTACACACAGGTTCTCACATGTACACACAGGTAAACACAGGTACACACAGGTTCTCACAGGTACACACAGGTACACACAGGTACTCAAAAGTATACACAGGTACACACAGGTTCTCACAGGTACACACAGGTACTCACAGGTACACACAGGTTCTCACAGTTACACACATGTACTCACAAGTACACACAGGTACACACAGATACACATATGTACTCACAGGTACACACATGTACTCACAAGTACACACAGGTACACATATGTAATCACAGGTACACACGTACTCACAAGTACACACAGATACACATATGTACTCACAGGTACACACAGGTTCTCACAGGTACACACAGGTACACACAGGTTCTCACAGGTACACACAGGTTCTCACATGTACACACAGGTAAACACAGGTACACACAGGTTCTCACAGGTACACACAGGTACACACAGGTACTCAAAAGTATACACAGGTACACACAGGTTCTCACAGGTACACACAGGTACTCACAGGTACACACAGGTTCTCACAGTTACACACATGTACTCACAAGTACACACAGGTACACACAGATACACATATGTACTCACAGGTACACACATGTACTCACAAGTACACACAGGTACACATATGTAATCACAGGTACACACGTACTCACAAGTACACACAGGTTCTCACAGGTAAACACAGGTACACACAGATACACACATGTACTCACAGTTACGCACATGTACTCACAGGTACTCACAAGTACACACAGGTCCTCACAGGTACAGACAGATTCTCACAGGTACACACAGGTACACACAGATACACACATGTACTCACAGGTACACACATGTACTCACAGGTACACACAGGTAAACACAGGTTCTCACAGGTACACACAGAAACACATATGTACTCACAGGTACACACATGTACTCACAAGTACACACAGGTACACATATGTACTCACAGGTACACAGAGGTTCTCACAGGTACACACAGGTACTCAAAAGTATACACAGGTACACACAGGTTCTCACAGGTACACACAGGTACTCACAGGTACACACAGGTTCTCACAGGTAAACACAGGTACACACAGGTTCTCACAGGTACACACAGGTACTCAAAAGTATACACAGGTACACACAGGTTCTCAGAGGTAAACACAGGTACACACAGGTTCTCACAGGTACACACAGGTACTCAAAAGTATACACAGGTACACACAGGTTCTCACAGGTAAACACAGGTTCTTACAGGTACACACAGGTACACACAGGTACACACAGGTTCTCACAGGTACACACAGGTAAACACAGGTACACACAGGTACTCAAAAGTATACACAGGTACACAGAGGTAAACACAGATACACACAGGTACATACAGGTACACAGAGGCACTAACAGTTACATACACGTCCACACATGTACTCACAGGTACACACATGTACTCACAAGTACACACAGGTGTGCACGGGGTACTCACAGGTACACACATGTACTCAAAAGTACACAGAGGTACTCACAAGTACACACAGGTACACACATGTACTCACAAGTACACACAGGTACACACAGGTACACACATGTACTCACAGGTACACACATGTACTCACAAGTACACACAGGTACACACATGTACTCACAAGTACACACAGGTACACATATGTACTCACAGGTACACACGTACTCACAACTACACACAGGTTCTCACAGGTAAACACAGGTACACACAGATACACACATGTACTCACAGTTACACACATGTACTCACAGTTACACAGATGTACTCACAGGTACTCACAGGTACACACAAGGTTCTCACAGGTTAACACAGGTACACACAGGTACACACAGGTACTCACAAGTACTCACAATTACACACAGGTACACACATGTACTCACAGGTACACACGTACTCACAAGTACACACAGATACACATATGTACTCACAGGTACACACATGTACTCACAAAGTACTCACAGGTACTCACAGGTACACACAGGTACATACAGGTTCTCACAGGTCAACACAGGTACACACAGGTTCTCACAGGTACACACAGGTACTCACAGGTACACACAGGTACACACAGGTTCTCACAGGTACACACATGTACACACAGGTACTCAAAAGTATACACCGGTACACACAGGTTCTCACAGGTAAACACAGGTACACACAGGTTCTCACAGGTACACACAGGTACACACAGGTAAACACAGGTACTCAAAAGTATACACAGGTACACAGAGGTAAACACAGATACACACAGGTACATACAGGTACACAGAGGCACTAACAGTTACATACACGTCCACACATGTACTCACAGGTTCTCACATGTACTCAAAAGTGTACACAGGTACTCACATGTACTCACAGGTACACACAGGTACTCACAGGTACACACAGGTTCTCACAGGTACACACAGGTTCTCAGAGGTAAACACAGGTACACACAGGTTTCTCACAGGTACACACAGGTACACACAGGTACTCAAAAGTATACACAGGTACACACAGGTTCTCAGAGGTAAACACAGCTACACACAGGTTCTCACAGGTACACACAGGTACACACAGGTACTGAAAAGTATACACAGGTACACACAGGTTCTCACAGGTACACACAGGTACACACAGGTTCTCACAGGTACACACAGGTAAACACAGGTACACACAGGTTCTCATAGGTACACACAGGTTATCACAGGTACACACAGGTTCTCACAGGTACACACAGGTACTCAAAAGTATACACAGGTACACAGAGGTAAACACAGATACACACAGGTACATACAGGTACACAGAGGCACTAACAGTTACATACACGTCCACACATGTACTCACAGGTACACACATGTACTCACAAGTACACACAGGTGTGCACGGGGTACTCACAGGTACACACATGTACTCACAAGTACACACAGGTACTCACAAGTACTCACAGTTACACACAGGTACACACATGTACTCACAGGTACACACATGTACTCACAAGTACACACAGGTACACACATGTACTCACAAGTACACACAGGTACACACATGTACTCACAGGTACACACAGGTACACACATGTACTCACAAGTACACACAGGTACACATATGTACTCACAGGTACACACGTACTCACAACTACACACAGGTTCTCACAGGTAAACACAGGTACACACAGATACACACATGTACTCACAGTTACACACATGTACTCACAGTTACACAGATGTACTCACAGGTACTCACAGGTACACACAGGGTTCTCACAGGTTAACACAGGTACACACAGATACACACAGGTACTCACAAGTACTCACAGTTACACACAGGTACACACATGTACTCACAGGTACACACGTACTCACAAGTACACACAGATACACATATGTACTCACAGGTACACACTTGTACTCACAAGTACTCACAGGTACACACAGGTACTCACAGGGTACACACAGGTACATACAGGTTCTCACAGGTAAACACAGGTACACACAGGTTCTCACAGGTACACACAGGTACTCACAGGTACACACAGGTACACACAGGTTCTCACAGGTACACACATGTACACACAGGTACTCAAAAGTATACACAGGTACACACAGGTTCTCACAGGTAAACACAGGTACACACAGGTTCTCACAGGTACACACAGGTACACACAGGTACTCAAAAGTATACACAGGTACACACAGGTTCTCACATGTACACACAGGTTCTCACAGGTAAACACAGGTACACACAGGTTCTCACAGGTACACACAGGTACACACAGGTAAACACAGGTACACACAGGTACTCACAAGTACACACAGGTACACATATGTACTCACAGGTGCACACGTACTCACAACTACACACAGGTTCTCACAGGTAAACACAGGTACACACAGATACACACATGTACTCACAGTTACACACATGTACTCACAGTTACACAGATGTACTCACAGGTACTCACAGGTACACAAAGGTTCTCACAGGTTAACACAGGTACACACAGGTACACACAGGTACTCACAAGTACTCACAGTTACACACAGGTACACACATGTACTCACAGGTACACACGTACTCACAAGTACACACAGATACACATATGTACTCACAGGTACACACTTGTACTCACAAGTACTCACAGGTACACACAGGTACTCACAGGTACACACAGGTACATACAGGTTCTCACAGGTAAACACAGGTACACACAGGTTCTCACAGGTACACACAGGTACTCACAGGTACACACAGGTACACACAGGTTCTCACAGGTACACACAGGTAAACACAGGTACACACAGGTTCTCATAGGTACACACAGGTTATCACAGGTACACACAGGTTCTCACAGGTACACACAGGTACTCAAAAGTATACACAGGTACACAGAGGTAAACACAGATACACACAGGTACATACAGGTACACAGAGGCACTAACAGTTACATACACGTCCACACATGTACTCACAGGTACACACATGTACTCACAAGTACACACAGGTGTGCACGGGGTACTCACAGGTACACACATGTACTCACAAGTACACACAGGTACTCACAAGTACTCACAGTTACACACAGGTACACACATGTACTCACAGGTACACACATGTACTCACAAGTACACACAGGTACACACATGTACTCACAAGTACACACAGGTACACACATGTACTCACAGGTACACACAGGTACACACATGTACTCACAAGTACACACAGGTACACATATGTACTCACAGGTACACACGTACTCACAACTACACACAGGTTCTCACAGGTAAACACAGGTACACACAGATACACACATGTACTCACAGTTACACACATGTACTCACAGTTACACAGATGTACTCACAGGTACTCACAGGTACACACAGGTTCTCACAGGTTAACACAGGTACACACAGATACACACAGGTACTCACAAGTACTCACAGTTACACACAGGTACACACATGTACTCACAGGTACACACGTACTCACAAGTACACACAGATACACATATGTACTCACAGGTACACACTTGTACTCACAAGTACTCACAGGTACACACAGGTACTCACAGGGTACACACAGGTACATACAGGTTCTCACAGGTAAACACAGGTACACACAGGTTCTCACAGGTACACACAGGTACTCACAGGTACACACAGGTACACACAGGTTCTCACAGGTACACACATGTACACACAGGTACTCAAAAGTATACACAGGTACACACAGGTTCTCACAGGTAAACACAGGTACACACAGGTTCTCACAGGTACACACAGGTACACACAGGTACTCAAAAGTATACACAGGTACACACAGGTTCTCACATGTACACACAGGTTCTCACAGGTAAACACAGGTACACACAGGTTCTCACAGGTACACACAGGTACACACAGGTAAACACAGGTACACACAGGTACTCACAAGTACACACAGGTACACATATGTACTCACAGGTGCACACGTACTCACAACTACACACAGGTTCTCACAGGTAAACACAGGTACACACAGATACACACATGTACTCACAGTTACACACATGTACTCACAGTTACACAGATGTACTCACAGGTACTCACAGGTACACAAAGGTTCTCACAGGTTAACACAGGTACACACAGGTACTCACAAGTACTCACAGTTACACACAGGTACACACATGTACTCACAGGTACACACGTACTCACAAGTACACACAGATACACATATGTACTCACAGGTACACACTTGTACTCACAAGTACTCACAGGTACACACAGGTACTCACAGGTACACACAGGTACATACAGGTTCTCACAGGTAAACACAGGTACACACAGGTTCTCACAGGTACACACAGGTACTCACAGGTACACACAGGTACACACAGGTTCTCACAGGTACACACATGTACACACAGGTACTCAAAAGTATACACAGGTACACACAGGTTCACACAGGTAAACACAGGTACACACAGGTTCTCACAGGTACACACAGGTACACACAGGTAAACACAGGTACTCAAAAGTATACACAGGTACACAGAGGTAAACACAGATACACACAGGTACATACAGGTACACAGAGGCAGTAACAGTTACATACACGTCCATACATGTACTCACAGGTTCACACATGTACTCAAAAGTACACACAGGTACACACATGTACTCACAGGTACACACAGGTACTCACAGGTACACACAGGTTCTCACAGGTACACACAGGTTCTCAGAGGTAAACACAGGTACACACAGGTTCTCACAGGTACACACAGGTACACACAGGTACTCAAAAGTATACACAGGTACACACAGGTTCTCAGAGGTAAACACAGCTACACACAGGTTCTCACAGGTACACACAGGTACACACAGGTATTCAAAAGTATACACAGGTACTCACAGGTTCTCAGAGGTAAACACAGGTACACACAGGTTCTCACAGGTACACAAAGGTACACACCGGTACTCAAAAGTATACACAGGTACACACAGGTTCTCACAGGTTCTCACAGGTAAACACAGGTACACACAGGTTCTCACAGGTACACACAGGTACACATAGGTTCTCACAGGTAATCACAGGTACACACAGGTTCTCACAGGTACACAAAGGTACTCACAGGTACACACAGGTACAAACAGGTTCTCACAGGTACACACAGGTACACACAGGTACTCAAAAGTATACACAGGTACACACAGGTTCTCACATGTACACACAGGTTCTCACTGGTAAACACAGGTACACACAGGTTCTCACAGGTACACACAGGTACACACGTACTCACAAGTACACACAGGTACACACGTACTCACAAGTACACACAGGTACACACATGTACTCACAGGTACACACAGGTACACACATGTACTCACAGGTACACACATGTACTCACAAGTACACACAGGTACACATATGTACTCACAGGTACACACGTACTCACAACTACACACAGGTTCTCACAGGTAAACACAAGTACACACAGATACACACATGTACTCACAGTTACACACATGTACTCACAGTTACACACATGTACTCACAGGTACTCACAGGTACACACAGGTTCTCACAGGTTAATACAGGTATACACAGGTACACACAGGTACTCACATGTACTCACAGTTACACACAGGTACACACATGTACTCACAGGTACACATGTACTCACAAGTACTCACAGGTACACACAGGTACTCACAGGTACACACAGGTACACACAGGTTCTCATAGGTACACACAGGTACACACAGGTACACACATGTACTCACAGGTACACATGTACTCACAAGTACTCACAGGTACACACAGGTACTCACAGGTACACACAGGTTCTCACAGGTACACACATGTACACACAGGTACTCAAAAGTATACACAGGTACACACAGGTTCGCACATGTACACACAGGTTCTCACAGGTAAACACAGGTACACACAGGTTCTCATAGGTACACACAGGTACACACAGGTAAACACAGGTACACACAGGTACTCAAAAGTATACACAGGTACACAGAGGTAAACACAGATACACACAGGTACATACAGGTACACAGAGGCACTAACAGTTACATACACGTCCACACATGTACTCACAGGTTAAAACATGTACTCAAAAGTATACACAGGTACACACATGTACTCACAGGTACAAACAGGTACTCACAGGTACACACAGGTTCTCACAGGTACACACAGGTTCTCACATGTATACACAGGTTCTCAGAGGTAAACACAGGTACACACAGGCACTCACTAGTACACACAGGTACATACAGGTTCTCACAGGTAAACACAGGTACACACAGGTTCTCACAGGTACACACAGGTACACACAGGTAAACACAGGTACACACAGGTTCTCATAGGTACACACAGGTTATCACAGGTACACACAGGTTCTCACAGGTACACACAGGTACTCAAAAGTATACACAGGTACACAGAGGTAAACACAGATACACACAGGTACATACAGGTACACAGTGGCACTAACAGTTACATACACGTCCACACATGTACTCACAGGTACACACATGTACTCACAAGTACACACAGGTGTGCACGGGGTACTCACAGGTACACACATGTACTCACAAGTACATACAGGTACTCACAAGTACTCACAGTTAATCACAGGTACACACATGTACTCACAGGTACACACATGTACTCACAAGTACACACAGGTACACACATGTACTCACAAGTACACACAGGTACACACATGTACTCACAGGTACACACAGGTACACACATGTACTCACAGGTACACACATGTACTCACAAGTACACACAGGTACACACATGTACTCACAAGTACACACAGGTACACATATGTACTCACAGGTACACACGTACTCACAACTACACACAGGTTCTCACAGGTAAACACAGGTACACACAGATACACACATGTACTCACAGTTACACACATGTACTCACAGTTACACAGATGTACTCACAGGTACTCACAGGTACACACAGGTTCTCACAGGTTAACACAGGTACACACAGGTACACACAGGTACTCACAAGTACTCACAGTTACACACAGGTACACACATGTACTCACAGGTACACACGTACTCACAAGTACACACAGATACACATATGTACTCACAGGTACACACATGTACTCACAGGTACACACAGGTACTCACAGGTACACACAGGTACACACAGGTTCTCACAGGTACACACATGTACACACAGGTACTCAAAAGTATACACAGGTACACACAGGTTCTCATAGGTACACACAGGTAAACACAGGTACACACAGGTACTCAAAAGTATACACAGGTACACAGAGGTAAACACAGATACACACAGGTACATACAGGTACACATAGGCACTAACAGTTACATACACGTCCACACATGTACTCACAGGTTCTCACATGTACTCAAAAGTATACACAGGTACACACATGTACTCACAGGTACAAACAGGTACTCACAGGTACACACAGGTTCTCACAGGTACACACAGGTTCTCACATGTATACACAGGTTCTCAGAGGTAAACACAGGTACACACAGGTTCTCACAGGTAAACACAGGTACTCAAAAGTATACACAGGTACACACAGGTTCTCAGAGGTAAACACAGCTACACACAGGTTCTCACAGGTACACACATGTACTCATAAGTACACACAGATAGACACATGTACTCACAGGTACACACATGTATGCACGGGGTACTCACAGGTACACACATGTACTCACAGTTACACACAGCTCTCGTTTGGCTCTCAGCGAAGGCGGTCGCACTTTTCTCCTCTCCTCCTTTCCCCTATCTTCCCTGCTTAGCTGCTTATGTCCTTGTCTTGTCTCGTGTTTTTTCTTCTCACCTCCCTGGAACACTCTCTCACAGTCTGTGTCTAAAACCTAAAGAGAACTATGGATTTGATCAACTGGTCTCTGAATGCTATTGACACCCCTTTCTCAACGAGAAGTCTGGGCTCGGGAGAGCCCGAGTGCCCTGAAGGGACTTTCCCTGCCGGATACACGATGGACGGGTGGCAGAAATGGAGGATCGTGTGCCTGGCGGAACTGTCGATCGAGGACGCTGAAGACATCTACCTATTCGGAACCATGATAACAGGGTTCTTGCTGATCGGAGCTGGCTTGGCCCTGGCTTATTGGAGAATTAAGAAAGCGGAACCGGCTGTTCAAACCCCCACAAAGCTGCCCGCTGAGATTGAATTGACGGGACGAGGTGCGGTTTCTCAGAAAGGGCTCACAGACGGGGACATGGTCAAGAGCTTGGAGGCAATTGCGGCTGCAGTGAATACTCAGAATAACATCTCTGAGCGGATACTGGGACACATCAGGGAAGAATCCGCTCAAATCAACAACTATGGGTGGAAGCTGGAATACATCACGGATCAGTTGGCTGCGGTCGTGAGGTCTCAGAATCTGCTCTGTGAGCAAAAAAAGAGTGATAAGACCACGGAATTGAGGGTAAATAACATCATGGAGAAACTGGCAGCTATCCAACGGGAGATGGAGAGACCAGTGTCGGAGTGCTAAAAAACAGCTCGAAATTCTCATGAGTTGTTGGAAAGAAAATCGCCATCATAATGCGGTACCCCTCCGGCGCCAGCTGTGGGCTCAAGGCTGGAGCCGATCAAAACACTCCCTGATAACGACTATGTTGAGACTGTTCCTTCCCATTCCATTCAAGGCCACCTGGGTTGGCTGGTAGACTGTTTACTTAGCCTGGCAGGGTGAAGGACACTGTCTCCGCTGAACTATGGACACGCACACACATACACTTACACTGATAAGCAGAAACACTCATCCCCCTCCCTTTCCAAACGCCTTCGATGCTTGTTTCCTGTGGGGGAACACGGCGGGTCTACGTGCAGCGCTGGGAAGATAGCGATGTGCGAGGTGGCTGCTGGGTTCGCTTCATATTACTCCTCACCCAACACCCAACCCTGTGGCTTGTTATGTCTTCACAATGTTGTGCTGTGGACATCTATGTGCTTTTTTGTGCAGAGGAGTTTTGTTTTTTTTTGTTTCCTGTTCTCGTGCTGTCCTACCATGGAAGCACAGCATGAGAAGGGGTCTCTTTTTTTTCCTCTTGTACTTTCCCATTGTAATGTACATTTCAATGTTTTTTTCTCTCCAACGCTACCAATCTCCGACTTGTATCCCCATGTAATGTCTGTGTTGTATATGTAAGGTCGGGGGGGGGTCCCATTTCACTGCAGGGCAACCTGCATGTGACGAATAAAGTTTCTGATTGATTGATTGATTGACTGACACAGGTACACACATGTACTCACAAGTACTCACAGGTACACACATGTACTCACAAGTACACACAGGTACTCACAAGTACACACAGGTACACACGGCTACACACAGGTACAGATATGAAAAAGAACATCTAAGGCTACGTTCACACTGCAGGCGAAACCACATCACATCCGACTTTTCTGACCCTATGCGACCCATATCCGATCATGGTATGACAGTGTGAACGGCACAAATCTGATGTGGGTCACTTTCGTATGTGGTACTGAATCCGATACATATCCGATGTTTTAGAAAGCGACTGCTTTTTGAATGGTCAGGTCGCATTAAATCCGTCTTTTACGTCACTGACACAAGACAGACGCCAATTATTAGCGCCGGAGAAGACATTGTGAACGCTTCCTGGCCATCCAGTGAAACTGTTGGGAAGACAACGTTGGAGAAACATGAATAATCTGCAGATTCTGACAGAAATCTGCAGATTATCCTTTAAAGCACCGCTCCTCTAAAACAGCAATAAGGATCATTAGTAGGCCAAATGTAAATAACAAAATAACTTTATAACTTAAAGCAAAATTGGGAAACGTAAAGTCCGAAACAGCCAAACAACACTGTTTGGTCTGGGTCTAAACAGAGCGCGTTGTGTGTGACGTCTTCTTTTGCGCATGCGGGCCGCTTTGAGGGTTCACACTAGAGCGCGTTTGCTGTCACATTTTATTTGTAGTGTGAACAAGCAGACAAAACAATGGGATTTGATCAAAAAATCGGAATTGAGCATTAAGACCTGCAGAGTGAACGTAGCTTAAGAGACGCAGAGCTTCACCAACCTGCAGAAACTGAATCCTCACTGTGAACATGACATCATCTACACACCATGACATCATCAGCATACTCAGAGGACCTGGAGGAATCTCTGTGCGCGGGGACGAGGACGATAACCTTCAAACGCCACTCTGTGATAAATCAGTGCACGGGCTCAGGAAAGCTTCCAGAAACCCGAGTCTGCGAGCGGCTTGGCGTGCAGTGCACACGTGCAGGTTACAGCTCCATCACGTGGAGGAGAAGCCATACGTGACCACGATGGAGAAACAGCGCCGTCTCCTTTAAGACTGATCTGAGGTCAGACCCATCGAAACATGGACACCTCAAACTAAAGAGAAAAGGGAGAAGAGCCCGGCTTCTTATCAGTGCTCGGAGGAGGGTGGGGCTATGAAAGCCTATGGAACATCTGGAAAGGCTTCATGGGTGCTTCATGGGTGCTGCTAGAATTCCTCTCCCAGATGTCAAACAGCTGCTATCCTCTACTCACAGACTCAAAATTTAAAAAAAAAATGTAAAAATTGAAAGCTATGATAACTCCGGCTTTCCTTCCAGTGGACATTAATGTGACCATCATTTGATTCTTCTTTCAATATGATTGTCAGGGTTTCTGGGTCGTTGACCCAGTATTCTTAGTTCATGTTCACTGTTTATATTCTGTCTGTTTCATTTCCTGTTTTATTGTGTTAACCTTGGTCCATGTGCATTATGTTCAGTCCTCTTCCCATTTATCATTAGTTCATTATGTTCAGCTGTGTACTCACCAGTTTCTAATCACTCCTCACTTAGCCTGTGTATTTATGTTCCTCAGTTCAACCAGTCCGGTGTCGTGTCATTGATGTTCCCGTGATGTTATTGTCGTCTCTCCGCTTGTATGTGCAGATCAGTCAGCCAGCCAGTCAGTTCTTCAGTCAGTCAGTCGTCCACCCAGTCAGTCATTTCAGTTCCTGTTCTGTTCATCCAACCTACCTCAATAAACTCCATTATCCTGCACCGTGAGTCCAGCGTTTGGGTCATCTCTTCCTCGCCTCCACACACGCAACGCCTGACAGAATGACACGACCCGTGCCAAGAAGACACGCTTTTGACCCAGCGGACTCGGACCTTTTCGAGCGGCAGGATGCAGCGCTCTCCATTTGGGCGGAGAAGCTCAGGAGGAATCAGCGGCTCTTCTTTGAAAGGGAGCACGTCTTTGAGGAGACTCGTCTGGCTCTGGGCGGGCCTCGGAGACGCCGCAGTCCTCCACCGGCTGCCTCACCTGCACCGGAGCATTTGCCGCGGAGAGTGGGCGCTTCACGCCACGCTTCGGCCGCGCCCTCTCTCGCCGCTCCGCTCCTCGCTCACACACCCGCCGCCTCATTCGTCGGCTCTTCCACTTCGCCACGGCACAGCGGCTATGCCTCCCACCTCTGCTCAACGGAGGCTCCCGCGCCGGAGGCTCAGCTGTTTACCCCGCCCGCTTCCTCTTCCCGGAGAAAGCGGCGCACACGCCGTCATAAATTGGACTATTCTCAGCAACTCCCGGTGGTGAGTTCCAGTGACTGTTTTCCACACCCTTCATCCAATTGTCCACTCCAACCGCATAACGGACTCATTTCTGATTCATGGGGAACTTCCCTCCTAGAGGATGAAGTGGACTGGGAGGATTTGTTCTGCTCTACTCCCCCAAAGACTGTAAATAGTGATGGCAGAAGGACCAGAATAAAACCCAATAGACCAGTCAGTATCACTCACCCAGTCATTATTTCCACTCCCATCAGTCAGCCTACGCCCACACCTGTGCCAACTCCCAGGAGGAGGGCAGCTGCGACCCAGTCTACCTCCACACCCGCTCCTGTTTCTCTGGTGGGGGTGACTGGTGTCCAGCCACCTCCCGTGCCTGTCCCGGCGCCTAGGCTGAAGGCAGCTAGAACTCAGCCTGACCTCCCTAGAGTCTCGGAAGAGCTAGCCTTTCCATCTGCTGTTTCACCTCTTCATCCTGATCCAGCCTTTCACGCCCTCGCATTATCACTGGTTAAGCTAGCTGAGGTTTCTCCTGCTCAGGCACCAGCTTTACTAGCCCAGGCTATAGCTTTATCTCCCTCACTAGCACAGGCTATAGCTCAACCACCAGCCACACCAACCACAGCTCCGTCGTCAGCCTCACCCACCTCTATTCATCCCTTAGCATCCCCACTCCAGTCAGCTCCCTCTCCTGCTGTTCAGCCTCCAGCCCAGTCAGCTCCCTCTCCTGCTGTTCAGCCTCCAGCCCAGTCAGCTCCCTCTCCTGCTGTTCAGCCTCCAGCCCAGTCAGCTCCCTCTCCTGCCGTTCAGCCTCCAGCCCAGTCAGCTCCCTCTCCTGCCGTTCAGCCTCCAGCCCAGTCAGCTCCCTCTCCTGCCGTTCAGCCTCCAGCCCAGTCAGCTCCCTCTCCTGCCGTTCAGCCTCCAGCCCAGTCAGCTCCCTCTCCTGCCGTTCAGCCTCCAGCCCAGTCAGCTCCCTCTCCTGCCGTTCAGCCTCCAGCCCAGTCAGCTCCCTCTCCTGCCGTTCAGCCTCCAGCCCAGTCAGCTCCCTCTCCTGCCGTTCAGCCTCCAGCCCAGTCAGCTCCCTCTCCTGCCGTTCAGCCTCCAGCCCAGTCAGCTCCCTCTCCTGCTGTTCAGCCTCCAGCCCAGTCAGCTCCCTCTCCTGCTGTTCAGTCACCTGCTCTCGCCCAGTCAGCTCCCTCTCCTGCTGTTCAGTCACCTGCTCTCGCCCAGTCAGCTCCCTCTCCTGCTGTTCAGTCACCTGCTCTCGCCCAGTCAGCTCCCTCTCCTGCTGTTCAGTCACCTGCTCTCGCCCAGTCAGCTCCCTCTCCTGCTGTTCAGTCACCTGCTCTCGCCCAGTCAGCTCCCTCTCCTGCTGTTCAGTCACCTGCTCTCGCCCAGTCAGCTCCCTCTCCTGCTGTTCAGTCACCTGCTCTCGCCCAGTCAGCTCCCTCTCCTGCTGTTCAGTCACCTGCTCTCGCCCAGTCAGCTCCCTCTCCTGCTGTTCAGTCACCTGCTCTCGCCCAGTCAGCTCCCTCTCCTGCTGTTCAGTCACCTGCTCTCGCCCAGTCAGCTCCCTCTCCTGCTGTTCAGTCACCTGCTCTCGCCCAGTCAGCTCCCTCTCCTGCTGTTCAGTCACCTGCTCTCGCCCAGTCAGCAGTCCAGCCTCCTGTCCAGGCAGCCCCTGTCCAGGCAGCCCCTGTAGCTCAGTCTGTCCAACCGCCTCCTGTCCAGTCTGTAGTCCAGTCAGTTCAGTCATCCGTTCTCTCACAGCCTGTAGTCCACTCTCCTGTTCGGTTCCCAGACCTGCAGCCACAGCATCCAGAGCCAGCTGTGAGCTCTCCCGCACCTCAGCCAGGGGCTTCCGCGCCCGCTGGCCCGGCCGCACCTCAGCCAGGGGCTTCCGCGCCCGCTGGCCCGGCCGCACCTCAACCAGGGGCTTCCGCGCCCGCTGGCCCTGCCTGTCTCCAGCCAGAGGCTTCCGCGCCCGCTGACTCTGCAGGTGTTGCTTTGCCGTCTGCCTCGCCTGGCCCGGCCTCGGCCTCGGCTTCATCCTCTCCTTCACCTGGCCGCCGCCGCCTTCCTCGCGGCCGCCCACCGGACCGACTTCGGCGTCGCCGCCGCCTTCCTCGCGGCCGCCCACCTGAACTGTCCGGGCTCAGCCACTGGCCGCGTGGCCGCCCACCTGAACTGTTTTTGTTTCGGACTCCGTCCCTCCGTCCTGGGCCCCCTCCGCCCTCCCTGTTCTGGTTTTTCGTTCTTTTGGCCGTCGGGTGCCGGCCTTTGAAGGGGGGGGTACTGTCAGGGTTTCTGGGTCGTTGACCCAGTATTCTTAGTTCATGTTCACTGTTTATATTCTGTCTGTTTCACTTCCTGTTTTATTGTGTTAACCTTGGTCCATGTGCATTATGTTCAGTCCTCTTCCCATTTATCATTAGTTCATTATGTTCAGCTGTGTACTCACCAGTTTCTAATCACTCCTCACTTAGCCTGTGTATTTATGTTCCTCAGTTCAACCAGTCCGGTGTCGTGTCATTGATGTTCCCGTGATGTTATTGTCGTCTCTCCGCTTGTATGTGCAGATCAGTCAGCCAGCCAGTCAGTTCTTCAGTCAGTCAGTCGTCCACCCAGTCAGTCATTTCAGTTCCTGTTCTGTTCATCCAACCTACCTCAAACTCCATTATCCTGCACCGTGAGTCCAGCGTTTGGGTCATCTCTTCCTCGCCTCCACACACGCAACGCCTGACAATGATGTGCTGAATTGGATCATTATCTTTTTAATAATGATCGTTTTCATTGCAGTTTTTTTCAGTCTTGTTGGGAATTAAGGAGATTGGATCATTAAATGATTTGCCTGTTGCCTTCAGGAGCTACAGGGTGAACGGGGTCGGGGTCTATGGGGACTTGTTAGCTCTCCTTGTTAGTGCGGAGGAGTGGATGATTTCTTTGTTTACTGAGCTGTACCACCGCGCTCACAAATCCTGTTAGCCATGCTGGGAGAGAGCCTCCATCGGACACTCGACCAAAGACAATAAGTCACAGTCATCTCCCTCAGTGCACCACTCTGACTCATCGGTGAAGCACCCTCAGGTCTGCCTTTCCCTCATGTCTGAAGACGCGTGTTTTATAAAGCCGCACAGACGTCAGTGCAAACGTGAAGCTGAAACATCATCCATCCGTCACACAAGTCCTGATAGAGTCCTGATGGCAGAAACAGAACCCAATGAAAGCATGAAATTCACTGTTTGATACTCAACATCAAAACTCTCTGAATACTTTCAGACAGCTTTCAGGAGGCCTCGCCAACATGCTGATACCTATCTCACCATGCCGCTCACCTGGTTCACACAAACACACCTGTTTGCTTGGTTTACATCTCTTAATCACCCGGTCTATTAAAGTCACCTCCAGACCTGCTGAAGCTTTGCTGACGTTCACGCTCGACTCCTGGCTGCGTCATGTGACTCCTGCCGTTCGAGGCACTGCTTTACATTTCAGCAGTGTTGGGTGTAATGTGTGGGTGCAGCAGTGCATTACTGTAATCTCATTACAGTTTTCAGTAACGCACTAATGTAACATGTGTTACCTCAGCCAGGTCTGTGGCTCCATAGTAAAGAGACCTCTGGCTAATCCGTCGGGTTCTGTGACTGGCTTGTAGCCTGTAACTAGCTTACTGTGCAGGCCAACTTTGCTAGTGAAGAGACAGAGAGAGGCATTGGAAAGCTGCTTCACCGGAACTTTATTACTTCAGAGGCGCGAAGACCGTGTACAGATGACTCTTAACAGCTTACTTACAATGGGCACCGCAGACACACCCTTTGGCTCCTGTGGGAGTTATTATGCTTTTATGCTTTCCTTTGCTGTTTTCCTCAGTAGCTACTCGAACCTCTTTTTCCGACTCTCTCCCTCACGCTCACACACACACAATGGGAGGGGCAGTCCCACATATTCTCCTCGGAATACATTTCCCATGATGCTTCATCCTTAAGGGGCCATGCCTGTAACACGTGGTACTGTGCTAAAATCAGTTATAACATTACAGTTACAATTATGTCATTACTCAGAGAAGTTCTCACTAAGGCAAACCAGGCCAGGACAGAAACATCTGCATTACACTGCTAACATCTGCACAGACAGCATGCTAACACTAAGCTAGCCAAGAACCCCCAGAGTGATGTTAAAGCTGAGTGTGTGCAGACTCCAGTCCAGCAGCCAGAGCCTGAACTTCAACAGGTAACAAACTGATGAGCAGTCAGCCTGTTTCTACCTGTTCATGTTTCTATAGCAGCATCACCGTGACTACCGCTCTGATGTCTCTTTGACTGATTTTAACTTTACTGTGTCTTCATGTGTGAACAATAAAAGAAATACAGTGTGTGTCTGTGTGTGTGTGTGTGTCCTCACTGTTTTAAACTAACTTCATTTTTAATTTTCTTTGCTTTTTTAAAATCACTGTTGTAAACATATAATTCCTGCAGTCGTAGTATACGGCCCTTCTAAGGCACCTATGGACCTTCTGATCCTCAGCCCCAACACTGCACCTTAGCTTGTGTAACTGTGTAATTGAGGGTATGATAGGAACACAGATGTCATTCATTTCATTTGTGAAATAAACTTTAGGATGTTGAGTCTGTGTAAACGTTAAGTGTTAAAAACAATAAATGAGTGCAGCCCTGATATCAGCGATTAAAGGAGGACTTCTCATGATGTATGAGCTGAAAAGCAAAAACAGAAAAACCTGCTTCAAAAGTGGTGACGTGCAGCTGTGAGAGGTAGCTCATGAAAAGCCTCTGGAAGAGGTTTGTGGTGACTGAAGTGAACTTTGTTAAAGTTCAACGAATGATGTGATGAACCTCTGTGACTAGTCTGCATCCTCTGGGCGATTATTAGTGCTAAGCTAGTTCTTGGTCATCATGCACAGGAAGAGACTGCAGACGCGACTCAACAATCAGAAGCGCTTCATTCACTCAGAGTTTCTCTGATTCAGCAGTGAATGAAATCAGTCCGATTCCACACATCTGAGCACTGAAACAACACACACACACACACACACACACACAGTAGCAGAATGGCTGCAGTTCACTTAACTGCTGCTGTTTCATTATTAGCAAAAATGAAAGGAATCATAATGTCCAGAAAACCATGAGCGATTCTTCTAATAATCCAAAATGCATTCCTGCTGCTTGTTTCCTCCTCAGTCTGTGTTTGTAGCTGCTCATTATCTTTGTCTTTGTTCCTCTCTCCATTCTCCCGTCGGTGGCTCTCACTCTGAAACCCGATAAACCTTTAAAGCTCAGGAGAGCTCGCTGATCGGATTTGTCTGCCTGCTTCTTCATATCCGGCTAATTAGTCCTGATGTAAAACAACTCCTGTCACCGCACAGGGAGTTCAGCACAGCACTCTCAGGAGTGTGGAAGCGTGGCCTCCTGCAGCAGGCTGATATCTGCAGCAACTATGTGCTCAAACACATTCCACTGAGAGAAAACAGGACAATAGTTTCTCACTCACAGAATAAGAAGCAGACGGACTAAAACATCCCACAGTTAAAGCTCAGTGAGTCTGACCTTTGACCCAACCAATGACAGCCCCACAGACCACACAGAATAGGAATGTGCAGAATAAAAGCTTTGCACCGCCGTCGGTGTCTCCTGTTTACAGAACCATTCAGTGAAATGATGGTTCAGAGTTAAATGAGCCATGGGGAGGTCTCCGTGAAAGGATCTTTAAGATCAGCCTTTAATCTCCCTGCTGTGCAGCTCATAAACAGCAGCATTAATAAATCCACACTGAAATACAAAAAGAAAACACTGAGCAGTGCAACATGATTAAAAAGAGGAAGTGAGAAAAATAAAAGTAGGCATGAAGTTTGTTTTACATAATATTGGTCAGAAGTGATGAAGTGAGTGCTGGTTTTTCATCTGCAGTATCAGCCCACTCTTGCACAAAGTACTCTTAGTTCGGAGGCGGGAGGAGGTGACGGCTGTGGAAAGAGGGCAGGAAACCAGAGTGTGACTGTGGCGGAGGTGTGGTCCCTGGCTCAGCTGCAGGGGAGGGTGGTGCAGTAGGCTCCGACATGTTGCTCCTGGACTCCTGTTTACATCCCGATTTTCCTCCTCAGCTCCTCCTCACTGCCTGACCTAAAAGCTTCCCTTGTTTATTTGAGAAGAGCCTCGACATCAGGAGTGATCTAGGGTTTTTGTTGGAGAAGCTTCTTAGTCCATAAAGCTTTGACTGGTGATGCCCTCCTCATGAGCATCACCAAACACCCCCCACACAGGTGTGTCAGGATGGTCCTTTCTCTCATCCTTGACCAGACCAGTTCTTCTTCCTTGATGGAGGCTGGAGGTCGTGATCAGATTTGTGCAGGATGGGAAGAGCTCATGACTCATATGTCTTCTTGTTGCTGGCACAAAACAAGCCCAGTGTTTCATCAGTGCATGTAACACAGTGAGTGAAGGCTGCTGGGGGATGGAGAGGCAGCAGTCATGAGGTGGAGGCTCTGTAGGTGCTCCGTCTGCAGCCTGCAGTGTGAACTATGAGTGTTAGCCCAGGATTTCCTAAGCAGCTAATGAAAACACCTTTCCAGTGAGGCAAAGGAAGTGATTGCCCTAAAGATGAAACATGCCTCCACCTGCTTCTTAAACAGGGACCAATACGAGGTTTTTAAGGGTTCTTACATAGTTTTGTGCCTTACAGTCATGGCCCAGTGGTATCCAGCTCACCTTTCCTCTCTGTTCCTGCTTTGAGCTTTTCTTCTTCTGTCTCTCTCACCTGTCTTCATCGTTTCCTTCTGTTTCCATCTGTATTATATGACCTTTGTTTCATTATTATGAAACGAAGAGTAGCTTTTAATTTTTCCATCTGTGGTCCCATTGGCACAAAAATATGCATTCTTAGGTGTCGCTGAGCTTTCTTCTCTCCATAAAGGCCTCTTCACAGCATCGCTGCACAAACAGGTGAGGCCCTATATATGCAGGTACCTGGATGTGGGCCCCTCTCTGCAGACAAACGACTTCAACAGAAATCTTCAGCTTGCCGGTGCACACGTATCAAACTGTTGTAAATAATAAAGAGTCTCAGCTGTGGTCCTGTGACAGTTATGGTTGTTTGTAGCTCTTTCTCATTACTTCATTATCATTTCTTGAAAAGGCCCAGCCTTCATAGAGTCTTGATGCATGATGCATGATCAATTATCATCAGTTACATGATCATTAATATGCAAATTGTCATGACCACTGATCAATGGCCATGATTCCCATTCACAGAGAGTTGGGGAATGGCTGCAATCACAGCATTGTAAGATGGTGACAGATGTACCCTTAGGCCCCCTCCTCGATTCAGAGATGGTCTTTCTCTTTTCACGTAAATGGCCTCCTTGACTCCGCCCTCAAACCAGCGTTCCTCCCTGTCCAGGATGTTACATCCTCATCATTGAAAGAGTGTCCACTGGCCTGTAGGTGTAAACAGACTGCAGAGTCCTGGCCTGATGAGGTAGCTCTTCTGTGTTGTGCCATCCGCTTCGCCAGAGGTTGTTTGGTTTCCCCGATGTATAAATCCTGGCAATCCTCCTGCACTTAACAGCGTACACTATGTTACTCTGTTTGTGTCGGGGGACCCGATCCTTGGGGTGGACCAATTTTTGGCGCAGCGTGTTTTGGGGTTTAAAAGCCACAGAGACCCGGTGTTTAGAAAAAATGCGTCTCAACTGTTCCGATACTCCTGACACATATGGGATCACTACAGGTTTTCACTTAGGCGGTGGTTGTCCTTCTCTCCTGGAGCTTTCTTTTTCTTCCCCTGAAAACGCTACGTCCAGATAAACAGCATCAAGCCTTTGAGACAGCTTCACAGTCTCGTTTAAAGTAAAAATGTAGAGTTTGGTCATGTTTGACAAGTTTGGTCTGACTGGTGAATTCCAGCTTAGTTTACTCTGCAGCACACTTTTTGCATGTGCAGCCTATGCAGACATGTTGCTATGCAGCTCTCAAAGCCTGATGGGGATCACAGCGATGCGTAGGTAGCACCCTGATTGGCTGAAAGTTGAGCTCACAACAAGAGCAAGAAATGTGAAAAAACTACTGGAAGCTCAGACAGTCTGCATGCTCAGCTTAAAGCACTGCCAACAGCTCAAACATGAACATGTCTGTGACGCTGCCCCCCAGTGACAGAGAACAGCTACAACATGTAGCAGCGGTCTGGAAGGCTCTTCATCGGACCGACCAAGTCGTGTCAAGGCGATCCAAGTGGGTACTTTAAATAAAGAAAAAGGGTTCTGGTGTTCCTCCTTCCCGTCTTCCTCAGGGAGGCAACACTGATTAACATGCAGACTAACCCACACAGGAGTCGCCTCTGATCACACGTGAGTGCCAAATTAGAGCTCCAGCAGCCCATTCACACACGTTCCTTCACTCTGACAACCATCACTACCACACCATGGCTGGATCAGCACTTTAGAAGTACACACAGATCATTTTGAGGAGGTAAGAGTTACCTTATCATCACTCATTTTCTCCTTTCTTCTCCTCTCACTGCCTCCTCTCTTCCTCCTCTCCTGCCGTCTTCTTCTCCACCCCCTCGTGCTGAAAACTGTGATTAGCATCACAGACCGAAGCAACAGGCAGAGCTTTGTGTGGGTGTGCTTTGTGTTGTGTTGGCAGATTGGTGTGTTTAATTGCAGACGTCTTTCTCTGTTTGTTCTCGAGGGAGTTCACACTGGTTCTCCTCAAAACAACAATACAGCAGCAGCAGGAGGAAAGCTTTCATTGTTAGAGAGCTGAGCCAGTGACCACCATCCCGTAGCCGCTATCGCTAATCACAAACAGCTCCGAAAATGATCTAAAATCTCATAAATCCAGATTTTATTCACACTCACAACACAGAAAACATGAACGGAGAAAATAAAGTGCTTCAATAGAAATATGAGCTCAGTTTGAACTTGATGGCAGCTAACACGTCTCTTAAATTTAGTACAGGTCAATAAAGACTGCAAAAGAAAGAAAAACAGCTGATCAGGTGACCTGTCAGCAGCCCGGTCACATGATCGGGCAGAGCTTCACCAACCTGCAGAAACTGAATCCTCACTGTGAACATGACATCATCTACACACCATGACATCATCAGCATACTCAGAGGACCTGGAGGAATCTCTGTGCGCGGGGACGAGGACGATAACCTTCAAACGCCAATCAGTGCACGGGCTCAGGAACGCCATGAAGACGAACAGACGACCCAACACTGAACACAGGGGACAGAGGACTTAAATACACAGAAGGGCAATGAGGGAAGTGGAAACACCGGGGGAAAACAGCTGACACAAGTGAACATGACGCCACGAACTAAACACACTGAACATGGACACACAAGACTTTCAAAATAAAACAGGAAACCTGGAGAGACGTGATAACACAGCTTGACAACATGAACACGCAGACAAACTGGAGAGACACATGAGAACAGATAAGGGAGATGCAAGCACGGCATAACCAGACATTAAGAGGACAAGACAGAAGACAGGAAAAGACTCACATACACAGGGACACAAGGGAAACAAACTAGACTGAACACAACTAAACCCAATCTAAATAATAGCACAAGAACTTAGCATTATTGCAATACATAAGAAAATTAAAAGTCCAGATGTCACAGACCAGCCCCCTCCTCACTGTTTGTGAGCCAGTCAGCTGTTTTTATTTTCTGTCCTCTCGGGTGAACATGCTGTTTACTGTCAAAGTAAAATTACACAGTGAAGACGAGCTGGACTGCTCCTCCTCTTCATCCTCCGCATGCTGCAGTGCAGCTGGAAATGGAAGAAACAGAGAGGAAGCTGGGTAATCATGGTTTTAAATGAAGGAGCCAGGGTTACGTATTCAGTGTCCTCCAACACACACAATCTAATCATCATCATCACGAAGTCATGTGAGAGAAGGTGAATTCAGTGTAAGAATGGAAGCAGATCTGTACAGGTTGCACTTCTTTTATCTGAAATTAGACAAAATGAAACAAACACTGAGCTAAAAAGGTCCTTTCAGCTTCAGTGAAACGATAAATGAAATCAGATGGTGTTCTTTAGTGTTTCTGCTGTTTCGCCGACTCTGGGAATGCTCCCTGCATGCCATTACTCCTCCAGTGCCAAAGAAAGCAAACATCAGTGACATGAATGATGATCAACCACTTGCTCTGAATGTGAAAATAATAAAGTTCTTTGAGCTGGTCTTTTCCCAAATAAGGCATCTGTGGACTCACATCAGTCGGCCTGCAGAGGTCACTGCCCCGACCGTTTGTGCGGGTGCTTCGTGTCTGTTCGGGTCTCTGTTACTCTCTTTTACTTTGTATTTAGCTGCTTTTATTCTCACAGGTGCTTCAGTGCTCCCTTTTGTGTGTCCTGCAGGTTTTAGATCTCAGCCTGGGTCAGCACACCTGAATCAGATGATGAGTTCGTTACCAGGCTTCTGGAGAACTTCAGGACATGTTGAGGAGGTCATTTAGTCACACGTGTAAAACCTGCAGGATGATGACCTCTCTGACACCACGTAACATCTACCAGAGTGAAACACACAGAAATGAACAGATTAATCAATGCAGCGAACACTTAAAGCTAACATGTTGTTAATATAACTGCTCTGCTTGTTTTGAAATAAATTGTATGTAACTGGTGTGTGTGAAAACGAATGATGACACCTCCGTGTGAAGAGATTTGGAAGGACATTCACATTGTTATTGTTATTGTTATTGTATCTTTATTTCAGACATATACAGAAAAAAAACAATATATACACAAGTACACATACTTGCATTTAC
The DNA here is from genome assembly GCF_036321145.2 of Pelmatolapia mariae. Taxonomy (NCBI): domain Eukaryota; kingdom Metazoa; phylum Chordata; class Actinopteri; order Cichliformes; family Cichlidae; genus Pelmatolapia; species Pelmatolapia mariae. Next base: position 24,373 of record NW_027052015.1, read on the forward strand.
AAATACGAATATATATGTAAATACACATACGTATGTGCTCAGATAAAAAAAAACAAATAAAATAAAACAGAGTCTAAATGACATGAAATGACAATCACATCATCAGTGAACTACAAGCTGCTTTAACACCACCTATAATTTAACATTTACATCATGTTGAATGTTTATGTTTTTATTCATATGTATATATTATTCATGTTTAATTTGTTCTCATGCTGGTCGGATTTGCATTTAACACAATGCGCCTGGTATGGGGAACACTGCTGACCATTATCATTTTAATGATTGTTTGTCTACATGCTAACAAATGAAATGCATTCACCAGAACATCAGAGTTTAGTGAAACACTTCATGACATTGTTCTGAAACTAAAATGAGTCCACACTGCCAGAGAGAACTGCCCATCACTGTTTGGTTACAAAGAAAAGACAGTTTGGGCTAAAGTCCATAATTACAGCATCAAAAAGTTGTATGTAAATGTGCATTTCCTGTTTTACTTTGAAGGTCTGCGTCTTATGTCAGTGTGTTCAGTTTTGTGCTCTCCCTAGCTGTGAAGGACCCGGCCTTCACGGTCTACATGGGCCGGGTCCTTCAAAGACCGAGAAGGCCGGAAGTGCAAGGCTGTGAAATGGGTCTAGCCACACGGCAATGAGTTAAACTGCAGGAATGTCTTAAAGACATAAAGACCTGGATGGCCGCTAACTTTCTGCTTCTTAATTCAGATCAAACTGAGGTTATTGTACTCGGCCCTGAAAATCTTAGAAATATGGTATCTAAGCAGATCCTTACTCTGGATGGCATTACCCTCCAGTAACACTGTGAGGAACCTTGGAGTCATTTCTGACCAGGACATGTCTTCAATGCACATATTAAACAAATATGTAAGACTGCTTTCTTCCATGTGCAACATCTCTAAAATTAGAAATATCCTGTCTCAGAGTGACGCTGAAAAACTAGTTCATGCATTTATTACTTCCAGGCTGGACTACTGTAATTCATTATTATCAGGAAGTCCTAAAAACTCCCTGCAAAGCCTTCAGTTAATCCAAAATGCTGCAGCAAGAGTCCTGACAGGGACTAGAAAGAGAGAGCAGATTTCTCCTGTATTGGCTTCCCTTCATTGGCTTCCTGTTAAATCCAGAATTCAAAATCCTGCTCCTCACATACAAGGTCTTAAATAATCAGGCCCCATCTTATCTTAATGACCTTGTAGTACCATATCACCCTATTAGAGCACTTCGCTCTCGCACTGCAGGCTTACTTGTTGTTCCTAGAGTATTTAAAAGTAGAATGGGAGGCAGAGCCTTCAGTTTTCAGGCCCCTCTTCTGTGGAACCAGCTTCCAGTTTGGATTCAGGAGACAGACACTATCTCTACTTTTAAGATTAGGCTTCAAACTTTCCTTTTTGCTAAAGCATATAGTTAGGGCTGGACCAGGTGACCCTGAATCCTCCCTTAGTTATGCTGCAATAGACGTAGGCTGCTGGGGGATTCCCATGATGCACTGGGTGTTTCTTCTTCACTCACTATGTGTTAATAGACCTCTCTGCATTGAATCATATCTGTTATTAATCTCTGTCTCTCTTCCACAGCATGTCTTTATCCTGTCTTCCTTCTTTCACCCCAACCAATCACAGCAGATGGCCCCGCCCCTCCCTGAGCCTGGTTCTGCTGGAGGTTTCTTCCTGTTAAAAGGGACTTTTTCCTTCCCACTGTCACCAAAGTGCTTGCTCATAGGGGGTCATATGATTGTTGGGTTTTTCTCTGTATCTATTATTGTAGGGTCTACCTTACAATATAAAGCGCCTTGAGGTGACTGTTGTTGTGATTTGGCGCTGTATAAATAAAATTGAATTGAATTGAATTGAATTGAATTGAACTGTCAGACAGAGGGAAGGAGAGGTGACGGGGAGGCAAAGCGAAGCACACAGCTGTTTACAGCTGTCTTAAACAATCAGTGAAAAGTCCCGGGTCAGTTTCTACCTCGTTATGTCTCTGTCTCACATCTTCCTCTGTATGAGTGATGATTGTTCTGCCTCACTGTCTTCGGCCTCGCTTCACCTTTCCTTTTGTGGCAGGCTGACTCAGAGAGCTGCTGAAAAGTGACTGAAACAAATATTATTTATTTGATCTGGGCTGAAGCTTCATTCAGAACATGCTTCATGCTGCTGTAGACTCCTGGGTCCCCTCTCATCCTCTTCACTCATAATGTGTTCATTTACCACGATCCATGTCATTACGTCGTCTTGATGCATGCTCAATCATCCAGGTGAGTAAATCTCCAAAAAGTTGATTCTGTTCATCTGGACGTAGCGTTTTGTGGGAGAAACGTTTGGTCACTCATCCAGGTGACTTCTTCAGTCTCAGCTGACTGCAGGTTTCAATCTTATAAACAGTACATTTGCATAATGACTGAAACCAGCCCACTGAAGGAACAATGGGCTGGGAGGTCAGTTCCTTCATCATAATTATGCAAATTCTCATGACCATTGATCAGCAGCCAGTGATCAAAGCCCACTGATCAAAGCCCACTGATCAATGGCCATGAGTCCCATTCACAGAGAGTTAGGGAATGGCTGCAATCACAGCATTGTAAGATGGTGACAGATGTACCCTTAGGCCCCCTCCTCGTGAAAAGGGAAATCTCTGAATCGAGGAGCCTGTTCAGGTCAGTCCTTTATTATCCAGGTTTGTTGCTGAAGCTGTATTATACAGTTCTTCAGAGGAAACACAATCAGCCTGCTAAATAAAAGTCTCCAACACTCACGTATGAAATGTGATACATTAGGCCTTACAGGGTTAAGGTACAAACACGTCACCGGAGACTCAGACTGAACTGAATAAAACTGATTTATAAGTTCCTGTGTGGCGTTCTCACCGGAGGAAAATGTCACCACTGATCGATAGGGACGCCTCAAACCTGGGAGGACTCGACGGATCTCTGCACACAAACGGTCACACAACAGATTTCTGAAACATGAGGAGTTTTTACATGTCCTCGGACTTCAGCGTAATTTTAGGAGGAGTCCCGTTGCTGTGTGGTTATCACTTCCTGAGTGTGACTTTATGGACACAGATATTTTTACACTCTTTCAGCGTCTGGCTGAACTCATCTCAGGAAATTGGATAGCTCTCCGACTCACAGTGTAAATGACAGCAGCTGCCAGTAGCGCCAACCTGTTTCTTCTTTCTGAGCGGCACAGACCCATCTGGCTTTAGCAGCAGGAAATCATTTTCTAATATCTTTTTTCTGCTTTCATTTCTGTGACACTTTGACTCGTGGGGACAGGCAAACACACATCTCCCTTCCACTTCAAAATAATCCCATCTAAGACGCAGTAACAATCAAAAGCTCTCCTGTTGTCCTCTCGGCCATCTTCCTCTCTCAAAAACACTCCTCCTGTTTGAGCTCTTCCTCATCATCCTCCTGCTTTGATTGCAGCTATAACAAATCAGCTGTGTGGTTTTTCTCTCTGCAGATGTGAAAGACATGGCGACAGAGTTCAGTCAGTTTTCTATGTGGACACAAAAATCATATCTCTTATGTCTTTAATAGTTTTCCAGCACGAACACACGAAGGTACAAGTGGCTTCAACACACTGAGTCCTTGTTGTTCTCGTTGATGTTTGACAGAAACAAACTCCCTCGTCTCAAGTTTGAATCCTGGAATATCTTCTTCCAGAGCCATTTCTGCTTCTTCAGAATCAGAATCAGAATCGTGTTTATTGGCCATGTATATGCACAGACACATACAAGGAATTTGGTTCCGGTAGATGGTGACTCTCAAGCACAGCAATGTATATCTCAACAATGTAAGCAACACAATTCACCCACACACACACACACACACACACACGTGTGGATATATACAGCTACACATGCATACACAAACATACACAAGCTGTGTAAACCAACCATAAATATCCAGTCTAGATCTTATATACATAAAATACAGGATGACAGAAATGAAATGAGGTGGAATGAATACTACAGAATGCACATAAGGTGCAGTTGCAGTCTGGCAGTGGGAGCAGTGTGACAGGTCAACTATTTAGGAGGGAGATGGCGAGGGGAAAGAAACTGTTCCTGTGTCGGGTGGTCCTGGTCTGCAGGCTTCTGTACCGTCTGCCAGAGGGCAGCGGGTCAAAAAGTCTGTGTCCAGGGTGTGAGGGGTCTGCCCGTTTCCTGGTTCTTCAGAGGTGCAGGTCCTGGATGGAGGGCAGGGGGGCGCCAACGATCTTCTCTGCTGCCCGTACAGTCCGCTGCAGTCTGCGCCTGTCCTGTTTAGTGGCTGCACCATACCAGACTGTGATGGAGGAGCACAGGACAGACTCAATGACTGCACTGTAGAACTGGATCAGCAGCTCCTGTGGAAGACTGTACTTCCCCAGTTGTCTCAGGAAGTACATCCTCTGCTGGGTCTTTTTGAGGATGGAGGAGATGTTGGTCTCCCACTTCAGGTCCTGGGAGATGGTGGTACCCAGGAACTTGAAGATCTCCACAGTCGACACCGGGCTGTCTGATATGGTGAGGGGGAGCAGAGTTGAGGGATGTCTCCTAAGTCCACCATCATCTCTACAGTCTTAAGCGTGTTCAGCTCCAGATTGTGCTGACTGCACCAGAGTACCAGCCGCTCAACTTCCTGCCGGTATGCAGACTCATCACCATCCTGAATGAGGCCAATGACGGCGGTGTCATCTGCAAACTTTAGGAGTTTAACAGCCGAGTTCTTGGAGGTGCAGTCATTGGTGTAGAGGGAGAACAGTAGTGGTGAGAGGACACATCCTTGAGGGGCACCAATACTGAGGGACCGAGTTTCAGAGCCTCACTTGCTGCTTCCTGTCTGTCAGGGAGCTGGTGATCCACTGACAGGTAGCTGGTGACACGCTGAGCTGGGAGAGTTTGGAGGAGAGGTTCAGGCACGATGGTGTTAAAAGCCGAACTAAAGTCCACAAACAGGACCCTGGCATAAGTTCCCGGGCGGTCGAGCTGTTGCAGGATGTAATGCAGCCCCATGTTCACTGCATCATCCACTGACCTGTTTGCCCGGTAGGCAAACTGCAGGGGGTCCAACTGGTGGCCTGTAATGTCCTTCAGATGGGCTAACACCAGTCTTTCAAAGGATTTCATGACCACAGACGTCAGGGCGACAGGTCCGTAATCACTCAGTCCTGTAATCGGTGGGTTTCTTGGGGACCGGGATGATGGTGGAGCGTTTGAAGCAGGAGGGAACTTCGCACAGCTCCAGGGATCGGTTGAAGATGCAGGTAAAGATGGGAGCCAGCTGTTCAGCACAGGTTTTGAGCCAGGAGCGTGAAACACCATCTGGTCCGGGGGCTTTCCTGGGCTACTGTTTCTGAAACAGTCGGCTCACATCCTGAGTGTGTATTCTGAGTTTGAGGGAGGAGGAAAGGGGGGTGAGCGGTGTGATGGAGGTCGTTGAGTCTGGACTGAGGAGGGTGGTGGTGGTCGTTCTTCCTCTCTTTTCTCTTAACATGTCCAGTACAAATCAGCAGGAATATGAGCTCTGCGAGTTTGTCTGTGAGTCACCGGTGAGACTGTGATGCTGATTTCATGGCAGGAAAGATGCTCTCTGACTGAAGTGTACCTGCACTCATGGGGGAATATTTAATGCTATCAAATGTAAAACCATCATAAAATAGTCAAACATAGACTTTTACCATTTTACACTGTACACACAGTCTGCCTTATGTAATTTAATGAAAATCTATAACGCATGTTCACAACTTCTTCCATCCTTTAATGGAAAAGATGACCATTTAACATCAGAGCTTCATCCTGACCTGCTGCACTTAGAGACTGATTTCCCCTGAGAACACAGGTTAAAACATCTCCAGTGAATTAAACATGATACAGCTGCTGGTACTGAGACAGATGCTACAGGGGGGTCATTCAATACCTCCATCATCTCCAAGGTCATTGACAGATCACAGACAGGTGCAGACAGGTGCAGACAGATCACAGACAGGTGCAGACAGATCACAGACAGGTGCAGACAAGTGCAGACAGATCACAGACAGGTACAGACAAGTGCAGACAGATCACAGACAGGTGCAGACAGGTACAGACAGGTACAGACAGGTGCAGACAGGTGCAGACAGATCACAGACAGGTGCAGACAAGTGCAGACAGATCACAGACAGGTGCAGACAGGTACAGACAGATCGCAGACAGGTACAGACAGGTGCAGACAGATCGCAGACAGGTGCAGAAAGGTACAGACAGATCACAGACAGGTACAGACAGGTGCAGACAGATCGCAGACAGGTACAGACAGGTGCAGACAGATCGCAGACAGGTGCAGAAAGGTACAGACAGATCACAGACAGGTACAGACAGGTACAGACAGATCACAGACAGGTACAGACAGGTGCAGACAGATCACAGACAGGTGCAGACAGATCACAGACAGGTGCAGACAGGTGCAGACAGGTACAGACAGGTGCAGACAGATCACAGACAGGTACAGACAGATCACAGACAGGTACAGACAGGTGCAGACAGATCGCAGACAGGTGCAGAAAGGTGCAGACAGATCACAGACAGGTGCAGACAGGTGCAGACAGATCGCAGACGGCTGCAGAAAGGTGCAGACAGATCACAGACAGGTGCAGACAGGTGCAGACAGATCGCAGACGGCTGCAGAAAGGTGCAGACAGATCACAGACAGGTGCAGAAAGGTGCAGACAGATCGCAGACGGCTGCAGACAGGTGCAGACAGATCGCAGACAGGTGCAGAAAGGTGCAGACAGATCACAGACAGGTGCAGACAGGTACAGACAGATCGCAGACGGCTGCAGAAAGGTGCAGACAGATCACAGACAGGTGCAGACAGGTGCAGACAGGTGCAGAAAGGTGCAGACAGGTACAGACAGGTACATACAGATCACAGACAGGTACAGACAGGTGCAGACAGGTACAGGATGTAGACATGTGCAGACTGCAAGAAGTTGGAAGAGTTTTATCTGATTAAATGATGCAGCACAGTGGGTCCAATATGAATGAATTATGTCTCACAGCAAACACACAGGCAGATGAAACAACCACCTCTGCAGGTCTGTAAGACCTCTGTTACATATCTGCACACGGGAATCGACAGTCAGCAGGCAGCAGTCACCTTCTTTGGTTTCAGGTTATAGTTGAAATGCTTTCAGAGGACAGAAGCTAACCTTTCTTCTCAGAAACAATCTGATGACTGTCAGCTATTACCTGATGATGATGTTAGCTTTGTGATGTATCAGCAATCGCTAACAATGACCTGTGAATGAGACAGGAATTCATGAAACCCATCAGCTGCCTGCAGAGTCGGCGTCAGCAGACGAGCGGATTGGGCACGGGGAACCATTGCTGGGTTAAACTGGAAGCACCACACACGATCTAAGTTTAAAAGCTTGTGTGATTATCGGACAAGAAGGATACCAGTGAGGTCACTTTGAATGTTTGTTGCCTCGTGGTGATCAGTGAACGAGGCACCAGCCCTCTGATGTATGTCCTCACTCTTCCTCACAAAGCTTCTGCCTCGTCTTTCTCTGCTGATCTATTTCGGTGATTTCCCTGCAGCGTGTTTCAGTCTTTATGGTGACAGTTTTAATGTCAAACACCAGTTAAGCAGAGAGACCGTTTAGCAGCGTCTTCACATTGCTCAGTGTGAGCCGCCAGCTGTTTCCAGAAAAATATCACATTTCTTTAACATGCAGTGGAAGAAGAAAGAAATCCACTCTGACACGTTTGACCTCAGCACAAAAGCAATGAGGAAACTAAGATGTGACTTCAGATGGAGACAGGGAACAGAGTGAAGGTACCAGAAAGTCTCTGCCACCCGCCCACCATCTTTATTTAAAGCTGACCAGTTTTCAGAGCTCCCCTCATCGGTTTCCTGCTGTCGTTCAGTTTCTGTCTTCCATTAATTATTCAGAAGCAAACATACGTCACTGCAGTGAATCCAGACTGCAGCGCTGCACACTGAGCTGAGGGAGCTAACAGCCTCTTACTGTGCGTTTAAATAGACAGTACCAGTAAAACCAGTTACATTTACTGGACAGTATACATGTGTGCAGTGAACACATTATTTTATCTGCCAGTTTGACGAAAAGGCACTCAAATACCCATAATGCCTCAGTGATATCCGCAGCTAATGAACCCAGTGTTAATTTTAACTGTTGTTCTGAAGGCTTGACTTCACCTTCTTCTTTCCTTTGTCATTTCTGTGTTTGTGAACTTCCTGCTCAGTGTTGGGTAAGTTACTTTAAAAAAGTAATTAATTACTAATTACTAATTACTTAGTCAATATTGTATTTAAAATACTTATCTAATTACTGTGTCAAAAAAGTAACTTAATTACTAAATAAGTAATTTAACTAAATACTTCTTAAAATTTTAACCTTTTAAAGACGGAGACTCTACAGTATGCAGCGGTAGCATCTCTTCCACAATGTAGCCTGCAATCATTTTTTTAAGCTCACCTTCAGACGCTTTCTGTGCTGCTGAAGTAAAATCAAGTTTTGCTGCTTAGCAGGAGTTGCCGCGGTGTTATCCATGGATGATGAACAAGGATCACTCAGAAGTGTTCGTCTATGCTCTCGTGTCAGGCGCTTCGGTAGATTACTCGTGCTATTAACAGCGGCTGATAGTTTTTTCTCCCCAGCACATAGCTTACATATTACTGTAATATTCTTGTCTGCTTGTTTCAGAAAAGTGAAGAGACGGGAATATGTCCATTTCATAAAACAGCCACTCGCTTCAGCCGAGTCCGACATCTTCCGCTTTAGAATACGACTATGCAGCAAACTGGCGCGAAATGACGTGCAGCTGCACTACAGCGATGTTAAAGCGGCAGAGTTTACTTTTACATTTAGAAGATAAATTATTGAAATTAAATAATGATATTCAGCGAGTTTAATTATTTTACAATGTAACGCAAGTACATTGTAAGTAACTGTAATTAAAATACCTAAAAATGAACAGTAATTAGTTACTCTACTTTTTCAGTGGAAAAGTAATTTAATTACAGTAACGCGTTACTTAGTAACGCATTACACCCAACACTGTTCCTGCTTCACCTCACTGGTAGCTCTCCAATCACTTCATCTCAGCTGGTCGTCTGTGAACTTCTCTTGTGTCGTGTATGTCTGAAAAATCAACTTTGACCTTTTTGTGATGCAAAGCTTTTAGACCCGTTAGAGCCAAAGGAGGAATCAGCAGAGGTGAAAGTCTTTAATCTCAACCATATTTCTGGTGTACAGGTAGAAATGTTGGAGGTAAGAAATCAATTTCTAATGATCTCAAACATCCAAAGACACCTTCAGGTCTGCTCCGACTTTCTGCAGAGTCGAGCTGGAAAGGTTAGAGAGGTAACTCTGTGCACACTGAGCAAAAGTTAAGCTCAAACCAACACTGAGGTGATTTTAAACTGTTAGTTAGATGAGAGGAATGAACTCAAAGACCGGCATTAAAGGCATTGTACACTCAGCAGGTGGTTTATTGGAAAGAGTAATCAGCCGCAGAGATGCTGATTTGTTCCTCTTTTTGTCTTTATTTCCTGAAGCAGATGAAAGGAGTCTGTGCCGGGTCAAAGCAATTATCTTCGATAATCATTTCTGAGCACTGCAAAAGAAAAAAGTGTAACCTCGCCACCGAGCAGCAGATGTTCGTGGACAGTGTCCCCGTGGTGTGGATGAAATGAGTCAGACTAAGAAGAATTAGCATTACACCAAACATAGCAAGTTCTTCTACTTCTCTGAGTACTCACACTACTTGTACTTGCCTGTTTCACCATTCACACCAGCACTTTTTTGCAGCCTAAGTGCTTCAGTTTTACTTTTATGGCACCAAATCAGAACAGTTGCCTAAAGGTGCTTTATAATGTAAAGCTCCTACAATAATACTGAGAAAACTCCAAGAATCGTATGACCTGCTGTGCACAAGTGCTTTGGCAAGAGTGGGAAGGGAAAACGACCTTTTAACAAGAAGAAACCTCCAGGAGAACCAGGCTCAGGGAGAAGCAGCCATCTACAGTGACAGGTAGGGGTGAGGGGAGGACGACAGGACAAAGACACACCGTGGACAAGAGCCAGAGATTACTAATAAGTACTGATTAAATGCAGAGAGGTGTATAAACACCACTTAAACTGGTTAAACTGGTCATCTGACACTAAATCTCATGTGATTGTTGGTATTGATGGTCCACGGCCTCTAGCAGTGATCAGCAGGATTCAGAGCAGTCGTGTTATTGCTGCAGCGCTTGTTGCCTGTTGAGCTGAGAGACTGACACTGACAGACGAGATCGCTCTCAGGCGCCCTGTGGCTGAAACACTTCCTCAGCCAGACTAATGGAGTGGAAACACATCAGACGCAGCAGCTGTCGTCCATTTAACACCCAGCAGCCTCAGGATGGGATCTCGTACCTCGACCAAAAACACGTCGTTTCGCCTGAAGATTGAACTTATACCTGTTAGAGAAGAAACAGCAGCTCATCATTCAGTAAGCTGTTCTCATATTCAAGCTGTAAACAGTGAGCAGGATTGGAGATAGCTCAGCCCTCGGTGGAGCTCCTCGCTGCTCCACATCATCTAATCAGATAAAGCTCCGACGTCTCACCTGTTGGCAGTCTGTACCTGTCTGCATCCGTGTCTCCAACACACAGCTGATCAGCTGTGACACTGATGTTTCAGACTCGCCTCTGTGTGATGTTTCTGCTGGTCAGAGCAGAAAGGAGGCAGCGATCCAGGGAAGGCAAGTCTCATTAACCATGTAGTCAGTCTTAGCTCATCACTCCTCTCCTTTATAAAGAGTGTGCAGGTGTGAGTGAATCTATGGCTACAGGTGTGTGTAATTTGATTTGTTTGCATGTGAATGGTCAGGAATGAATGTGCACGTATACTGGCCATTTGAAAGTAAGACAAACTTCCTTAGACAGCAATGAGGGGTAGCAACATACATGGACTGGTTCTTATATAGTACTTTACTCAATGTGAGTACTCAAAGTACTTATACAACTTGCCTGTTTCACCATTCACACCAGCACTTTTTTGCAGTGCTTTCAATCTAACATTCACACTCTGGCAGATGCCTTGGAGAGCAACTTGGGGTCAGTGTCTTGCCCAAGGATATTTGGCTTGCAGACTGGAGCACTCGGGGATAGAACCACCAACCTACCGAGTAGCAGATGACCTGCTCCACCTACTGAGCTACAGCCACGCTCCCCACTCCCTTTCGAGCGTAGAATTTGACTTACTTATAAATGGACATTTTTTACATTTGGTTTTACTTTTGGAAGTTACATTCTAGTTATTTATCTGCCTATAGATCTATCTATATATGCAGTAGTGTCCTAGACGGCACTTGTGAAGGTGTGCCATGTCTACTCAACCTTTCTTCATTTGAGTTTCAGTTGGATTGGAAGAACCACGTGTAATTCACTGTTCAGATAAACATGGCTCCTCTCACGTCTCCTGTTCATAAATTGCTCTGTCTTGAGGAGAAGCCGTGGTTGGTCGTGTTTAGACAGAAGTCTGCAAAATGAAGGAGCCTGCACAGGCAACAGCCTGTTCCCAGCAGGATGTAGGGATGCTTACCAAATGTGTTTAAATGTGAAGCCAAGGGGTCGTTTACAAGCGACCATGTGACGAGCGTAGAGTGACAGACGTGTCGTATGCTGCTGCTGAACGACACTGTGTCACGGCGAGGTGCGCCAGTGTGTTAGTTAGAGCAGGGCCCAAGAGCAGACATAGGCAAGGAGACGCATTATGACTTAGTAAAAGGCGAGCCTTTATTATGGCTGATGACAGCAGGCAAAACAAAAGCTAAGACGAGTGCAGGCAAGACAACTAAACTGGAAAACAGACTATGAAATCCTATGACACTGAACGCTATACGAGACTATGAAACTGTGATAAAGCTATGAAACTTTGAAAACTAATTCTATGACTGTGACTGTGAGAACTGTGACGACTATGACGAGACATAACTGGGAAGGTTACACAGACGACGCGACACAGACCGAATGAAACACAGAGACTAAATGCACATAAGGGATGATCAAGGGAAGTGGCCACACATGGGAGCACGGCTGACACACATGAACCTAATGACAGGACAGGGGAAGTGAAACTAAATACAATGAACAAAGAACACTGGACTCTTTCAAAATAAAACAGGAAACATGGAGACGTAGACATGACACAAGGGGAACCTGATAAACCATGAACTAAACTGCAAACTAGGCCTGACCGAATAACTAGATAACTGAAAAGAATACAGATGAAATAACAAAATAACATGAAACTCAGACACACTGGGTCACATGACCCAGGACCATGACACACCGGGCTGACACCAATCAATACAAAACTTTAATGGGTCATTAAAGTTTGGGGGATTAAAATTTCTTCCTTAAATTTAAAAGAAGAATATTTATAGATAAAATCCGTAATGTTACAGCATTTCACTTTTACTGTTATTTTATGTGAAGGTGGCAGCATGCAGAGAGCTGCAATAATCATGCTCACTACAGCGATCAGTCAGAATTCATGTACCTGTTGCTACAATCACGGAGGCTGTTGCATGCTGAGCAGTGACAGCTGAAGTAATGAGGCAGCCTTCCTCCGAGCTGCCCTGCGGCCGACTCAGACAAACAGCTCTTACGACAGCGTAATGAGGCAGCAGCGGGATGCTCCGAGGGTCAGCTGCACTTCACCACCATGCACTGATTCGGCTTCATCTGACCAAAACAGGGCATCCTGTTGCTCGGGGTAACCGAGAGGAGGAACAAAGATTTCCTATCCTGCCCGAGTCCGCTGAAAGTTTATGTGGAGCAGTGAGCAGTTCCACGGTATTGCAGTATTAGTATTAAAATACCACCAGTAATACAAACAGGTTGAACAACAAAATAGAAACACATGCTGGGCTTAGGAGACAGGTCTGCTGTTTATTACAATTAGTCCTGGACAGCTGTACCTAATAAACTGTCAACAGAGGGCAGTTTTACAGACATTTACAACCAGTGATCGGATGTTAGCCCATTATGTCTGTCAGCCTAACACTCGATCCAGCAACGCTCTGGTTCCCAAACCACGGCCTCAAACGTGGAAGTGTCACGGCTGCTTCACATTCATCTGTAAACCACCCCAGTGTGAGCTGCAAGGCAACAGAGACATATCCTGGGGCACGCCCTCCACTCCCCACTGTGTCTGTCCTTTAAAAATGATCCATAGGATGTCATACTACACAAAATGACTTTACATTGTTTGTAACTGGTTTCTAAAGTAGTTTTCATTGTAAATCTAATGAAACCCACATATGGTTTAATATAAATCTTTGTATCAGTGTCATAAGGCTGACACTTAAACATCACAGAAAATTAATAAACAAAATAATTAATCTTATTTCTGCCAATAAAAGGAAAAAACTGTGGGTATTAATAAATAACCAAAGCTAATTAATAATCACACACAGGCAACATAGAAATGAGCCAAAGATGTCACACTACTACTACTAATAATAATAATAATGTTGCAGCTTTCCCCATGTTTAAGTTTTATTTCTCTTCTTTCTTTGTTCCATATTTGTCCGTCTCCCATGGTGTCATTCCGTCAAGACTACCTACTGGAATTACTAGCCCAGGAAATGATGAAACATTCACCTCCCAGCATCTAAAGAGTGACTCATAAATGAGCTGTACGTGACTCAGAGCCTAAGACAGTGGACTTATCTCTGTCTCGCTGGATACATTCAAAACACTTCAATGTGCAGATGAAAATAAATTCTTGTTAGACAAAACGTGCTGTGCTGGTGTGGATTCTATCTGTCTGAGAGACTCCACATATAAATGAAAAGTCTTCTTTACTCACCAAAGTCATTTATGGAGTTCCACAGGGCTCTGTGCTGAGACCAATGCCATTTAGCCCCAAAAGGTCCCACTTTGATCAGTGGTTGTTGATCAGTGTCATGACAATTTGCACATAAATGATCAACAAACTGACCTGACAGCCCGATGTTCATCAGTTAAACCATGAGACCATGACAAAGTGTGAAACACTGAGCCACCCCCAAATCCAGACATAGCGCTGGACGAAACTTTTGACCCTCAGACACGGAGCGCCAGCACGTTTATCAGCACACTGCATTGTAGGGCTGCTCGATTATGGCAAAAATGATAATCACGATTATTTTCACTGAAATTGAGATCTCGATTATTTGACGATATTTATTTAACAATAACAATGTATTGAATAATGGCTTTAAAGATGTCAAAAAATAATATAAAATAGTGTGCAAATACTGAAAACAGTGCAAATGTTTGCAATATAAAAAATAAATGAAAAATGTAAACATCTATGTTTAGTGAACTTCAAAATACTGCATAATACTGGTTGTTCACTGTATTAATTGAGCAGTGGTCTTTGGCGAGGAAAACGTTACCGCGTTTGTTATCTCCTTGTGTCTCTGGGAGCTGGTGGGATATTTAGTCGCGTTGTACAGGGTAACGTGAATGGAAGTCTGTGAGGATGAAGCAGGTGTTGTAAAGAGTTTTTTCTCTATGTTCCTTCATTGTTTGATCGTATGTCACTTTGTGAGCGGTCTTCAAATGATTGAATAAATTTGTAGTGTTGCCCTGTGGTGCAGCTACGACACCGTAGCAAAGTTTCCACACTATGTCTACTTGATCCACGTCTGACTCCGCGAACCCAAAATGTTTCCACACCACTGAAGTCGTTTTACCTCTCTTTTCAACCAACGGCGTTCTTTCTTCAGCAGCCATTATCCTCTCCTCTCCAAATAACTTCTGCTTAGCTTTCCGAGCTTCCCTCGGGTCCTCTTAATTGTTGTGACGCGTGTTCGAAACGCAGAGAGATGCGCTCGATTTGCCACACGGAGCAGCGCGAGAGTAAAGCATGAGGGAGGTGCTAATAATCGGCTCAGTCATTTTTGATGATCGTTGAAAGCCCAGATCGTAATCTAGATTAAAATTCGATTAATTGAGCAGCCCTACTGCATTGTGTATAAAAAAAAATAATAAAAACAATAATTCTCAACCCTAACAGCCCTCAGCCTCTCTGTCTCAGTGTATCTAGTTTTGTCTCATTATGTCAGATTATTCCCAGCTGTGTTTCCCTCCTGTTTCCGATTCCCTCCTTACACCCTTGTGTATTTTTTTTTCTTCTCTTGCTCTTGACGAAGGCGGTCGCACTTTTTTTCCTCCTCCTCTCCTCTCCCTTAGCTTCCCTGCTTAGCCTCTTGTGTCCTTGTCTAGTCTCGTGTTTTTTGTATTACTTTTCCCTGGAGCACTCTCTCACAGTCTGTTCTCTAAAACCTAAAAGAGGAATTATGGATTTGATCAATTGGTCCCTGAATGCAATTGACACCCCTTCTCAACGAGAAGTCTGGGCTCGGGTGAGCCTGAGTGCTGAAGATATCTACCTATTCGGAACCATGATAACAGGGTTCTTGCTGATCGGAGCTGGCTTGGCCCTGGCTTATCGAAGAATTAAGGAAGCGGAACCGGCTGTTCAAACCCCCACAAGGCTGCCCGCTGGGATTGAAACGATGGGACGAGGCGTGAGTTTCTCGAAATGGGTCATTGAGTGCAGCACGGATAAGATCTTGGAGAACCGCACGGCTGCCGTGAATACTCAGAACAAGACCTCTGAGTGCAAACTGATTACATCTGGAGGGGCTCGCTCGGAATAACACCTCTGGGCACAAATTGGATCACATCTTGGGAAGCGCACTGCGGTCGTGAGTTCTCAGAACCTGCTCTTTGAGCACAAGAATGACAACATCACGGAGCGTAAGGTTGATAACATCATAGAAAGCTCACGGCTCTCCAACGGGAGATTGAGAGACCAGTGTTGGACTGTTAGAACAGCTTTGAAATTCATATGAGTTGTTCGCAATAAAGTTAAAACCACCATTACTTCATGCGGAGACCCCTTCGGCGCCAGCTGTGGTCTCAAGGCTGGAGCTGAACAACAACACCCTGATAACGACTGTGTTTAGACTGTTCTTCCCATTCTATGCAAGGCCACCTGGGTTGGCTGGAAGACTGTTAACTTAGCCTGGCAGGGCGAAGGACACTGTCTCAGCTGAACTCTGGACACACACACACACATGCACACACAGACATATATACACATGCAGATATACACTCATCCCCCCTCCCCCTCCAAACGCCTTCGACACTTATTCCCTTCCGATGCTGACGGTGGATCATGGAGACCAGCGCATAGGCTGCAGGCCCGGATGTACTGTCTACATTGGCTGTCTCTCACCCTTTACCCGCCCCTGTTGCTTGTCATGTGTTTCTTTGGTGTATTAAGAGTTTTTTCATGTGCTATGTGCAGAGGTGTTTTTTTCTGTTCTCAAACTGATCTCCCTGTTGGAGCTCAGTCTGGGGGGAGTTATTTTTTCTCCTCGTCTTTCCTCATGTTGTGCTTTTCCATGTTATACCCCTCTGACCTGTCTTCCCCATCTGATGTTTGTGTAATGTATGTATGGTCGGATGGGTAAGACGGCGCTGGCACGGCTGGCAGCCTTAACCCAATTTCCCTCGGGATGAATAAAGTATAATCAATCAATCAATCAATTTAAGCCCTGTGTTTTCCTTTGCCCTTCGTTGTGTCGTACCCTCACCATGCTGTGTTTTTCCCTCCGTGTTCTTAGCTGTTTCCTAGTTCACAGTTCCTGGTTTGTTTTGTATTCAAAGTTGTTTACCGCCAACATAAAGCTGCCTCTTTTAGTTCATGGGTCCTATCCTGCCTGCCACACAGTAAACCTTGACAATAGCCCTTTACTGTCACTCTACATATACAACGAAATTGTGGGTGCGCCACACCAACTGTGCAGAAAAGAAAATATAAATAGTAGACAGCAGGAATACATAGAAACACATTAGAGGACATGTTGAGGATTGAGTCCATGGTTGAGTGACCTGAGTGATGGAGGTTACTCAGACCATGGCTCGGATTGGTGGGTGGGGGGCAGGTGTGGGGGGGAAGAAGCTGTTAGTGAGTCTGCAGGTGTGGAACCTGACCAGAGGGCAGCAGGTCAAACAGGTGGTGGGCGGGTGCAGTCCTTTATAGAGAGAAAATCATTTCTGCTTGAAACACTTTAAACCAGCTGTACTTGCGCAGTGTTGTTTAATTGCCACACAGGTGGCCCCTGGACCAGCTCGGGGGGCCCGGATCCACCTTGTCACCGCCGCCGCTGGATGTGCGGGTGGCCACTGAAACTAACACCTCCCTGTCGCTGGGCCAGGGACTGGGGGTGCTGATGGTCAGAGCTGATTCCCTCCCCCTCCTGTGTGGGGCGTAATGCTGCAGGGGAGGCGAACGCACCTGCACGGCATCCGCAATCATGCCTCGCCAGCCTAAAGTCTGCACGGGGTCCTGAATAATGTTGTTGTTGTTGGTGTGTGTTTTCGGCTGGCAACTGAAAAGCTGCAGCCGTGACAGTGTAAACAGCAAAAGCATGAGACCACGGTTGGTCTGTCGTGGATCTTTCACAGTGTACCTGACATGGCTGCTGTGATTTGGAACTATATTACGGAGTAACTGACAGACTCTTTAGAGCATAGGTGTCGAGCACATGGATGAATGACTCGCTCTCAACGCTGTCACTGATTGGACCAGAGGGATTTAGCAGTGGAGCTTCTCCCTGATGATGTGCTGCTGACTCACTGTGCTATTTTCTCATTCAAAGTGTATTTAAAGACCCCCGTATCACAGGAACAATGTGAATCCGATAACAGAAAACGAGGCTGAGGCAGACTGTGTGAACTGTGACGCGTTCCCCTCCTGCTGAAGCCCTAATGTGTGGATATGGTGATGAACATATTAAAATGATTTCAGCTGTGAGAACAAACGAAGAAACTGCTCAAACTATTCTACACAATCAGAATCAGGGCTAAACATCCACAGACTGAACGTGACAAACGAAGGTAGCATCGCGCCTAACATTCCCCGCTTCCTGTTCCTCTGTGGCTCTAACGGGACCAGTCAGACCAGATCAGTTGACCAGGAGGCTCATTTTCTCATGGACTCTAGAGAGAAAGCAGACACGTCTGTATTGGCTTCACTTTTAAGATGTGAATGTTTTTTTATTTTTAGAGACTGGATTTAGAGCAGGTTACCTGCTGCTCGACAGGTAAGCATGCAGCACCTGTTGGAGTCTCAGTCAGGCATCAAATCAGCTCGAGGCTTCCAAACCTGCGATAATGACGCCTGTCTCTGTATTTACAGTCCATGCAGAAAGGTCAGGGCTACAGTCGGGATCAGAAAAACAAAACTCTCGAATGTCTTTTGTGTCTCCGGTTATTATGTAAAGTGCTTTTAGGCGCAGAGACTTGGTGCTGGAGATTAGAAGAGAATAAAAAATGAAAACAGATCTAGTTCCTGTGTGTATCATCCAGAGGAACCAGCTCCATTGCTCCAGGTAACACCTGGACTAAGATTACTTCAGGAATGAGAGGTGCTGAGAGAAACTACAGTGCTGTCGTATGTGACCTCATTAGATGGTTAAAAACTTTACTGCATACTAAACTGTAGCGCAGTCTTTTAAAGCGACGGAGACATCCATCCTCGCCGTCTCTGGAAGCGCTGCAGTGTGTCCCTCACACGCTGCTGTTAAAGCACTCGGCCTACAGAGGTCTGTCAGGCCTCCTCTTCTTTATCATGGACCAAGCAGCCAAGATTATACAGGCGCAAAAAATGGGTTTGATTAAACCCCAAAATGACAAAATTATGACAAAAATTCAAAATGACAGGAACAAGCTATTTTAAAAACTGAGTGGGCCCATGAAGGAGGTCAACTTCACAAAATATCATAACTCAACAAACTGACTTATTATAGTAAGTGAATGAACCATTGTATACATGAAAGGTGGGAAGCACAGAGACCATAGCTCAACATTAAACAAGAATAAACCCCAGTCCCCCCTGCATGGTCACAACAGATGGTTTAGTCCATTTTATTGGCCTCTGCATTTAAACCAGCTCCACCTGTAGCAGGTCACTCAAAAAGAACAGAAAATCATTAATACAGCACAGAGCCATAACCAAACAGGCTCTGTGTTGGCATCAAGCTTTGCAGCACAATGTAAACACGAACATTACCAGAGTATTTCAGCCATCACAGTCTTCTAAACTATACAGACACAGTGTCAGTGATCCTACGTCCATGGCAGGAGCACAGCACCTCCTCCTGCGCCTCCTCCTCCTCCTCTTCTTTGTATTCAAAGACAGAAAGAGTTTTTCCATGTTTGCTGTTTACACATCCTTACTGCCATTAGAAATCAGTCCACAGGAGCACTTTGTCCTCTGATGTTCTCACCTAATAAAGATCATCATCCTGTCTTAAGACTGTCACAGCACACCACATGTACACTTCTTCGGAGTTTAGCTGCAAACTGGACACATAGTGCTCCAGTTTGCAGAGTAGACACTGAGTAAAACCAGAGCCATGCATGACACCTGTGTGACTCACTGCTGCTGAAATATCTCCAGTAATGCTGCTGTGATATGTGATACACGACACCCCTCAGATATCAGCCTTATTTTGCACCGTGATTAATTTCACTCAGTGGTAAAGACTTTAAGAGGGGCACCGAGAGCCTGAGGGCAGGTTAAAGGACATCGAGGGAGGAGATGGGAACAAAGGACAAAATGTGACGCAAGGCGAAAAAGCAGAAAAGAAAAATGAGCCGTTGGGTCCATAAACAGCTCAGAGTTAGTAATCCTGCAGGTCCAGTGGCTCTGCACCCTCTGCTCTCTCACCTAAAGTGCCATTATCTACGTTTGATGTCACCAAGAGATGACAACCTGCATTTAAGCCAAATCTGATTTAAAGAAAACACTTGCTGATCTGGTCCCAAAAGAAGTTCCAGTGTTTTTTTCCCCCTGCAAGTTAAGATCAGTCATTGTGCCACGTCTTTCTCTAATTAAATCAACTCTGTTTAACTCTAATCACTGATTTTCAGCCCAGTTCTTGTGTAATTCTCACACCTCAGCCCTTCTGTTTCTCTTCTTTCACAATGGCTTCCAGACTGGAAAAAATAGCAATAATAAACAAATAACAATAATAATAAAGGTCGAATAAAATATGACCATCAAGTGAGCAGTATAGCAAAAGCTGTAATGGTCCATGGGGAAAATAAATGTGTTGGGTATTTTTCTTGGCCTTATAATTCTGATCGCTGATACAGCACTGGGCAGGACAATAAACCCATTTCTGATGAAGCTTCATTTCAGAGGCTCCACCCATCCATCCATCCATCCGCCCGCCCACCCAACCACCCACCCGTCCATCCATCACCGCTAATCCAACATTGGGTTGTGGTGGCAGCAGGGTATTCCAGCCTTTTTCCTAAAAACAAACACAAGTGGACTTACTTTTAGCTCATGAAGAAGTTTGACCTCTCACCTAAAGACTAGTCATACTAAATCATATTTTCAAGTAAGATCCTGTTAGTAACACAGAGTATTTGATGAATCACCCTCAGCTGTCGGAGCAGAAGAACAAAATCTTGGCTGCAGCTCTGTATGAAATACGCTGTGCTTAAACAGAGCACAGTTACAGGCCTTAAGTCAAAGCAGATATTTACAGTTTAAATCAGCAGCGGCGTTGCAACGTGATGCGCTGCAGTCAGAGGGCCGCTGACATCATGTGTGCAGAATGAGAGCGGAGGAGCTGCTGAGCTGTGAGTTCAGGTCAGCAGAGGAAGTCTGTTTAACGAGGTGATCTTCTTCAGGCAGGAAAACATGATTTGTTTCCCTCTGGGCCACAACCAGGGATAAGATGGAGCCACTGTGGATTCATTTAAAGTGTGTGAATGATCACATGTTACATGTGTGTTTCATTTCCATTCAAGCCTCAGAGCAGGGCGCGCAGTTTAAAGTGAGCAGTGCTGAACTCCTCCTGAAGGAGTCGTCATCCAGAGGCAGCCATCTGAGGCGACTGATGAGTTTCTGTGCTTCCAGGCGGAGCAGCTCCTGAGTCTTTTTAACCTGCTGCATTTCTTAGTCTCTCTGTAACACTCGACTGTCTGGCCGTCGTTCTCGGCCTCTCCGGCCGTTATCGGCTTGGACGCCTGCACCACGGTTTAGTCTTATTCAGGTAATGTCTTTCCTGTGGTAACTTCCTGCGAACCTACCTGCTCCAGAGCAGATTCAGATCCAGAGTAGAGATCAGCAGGTATGACATCACTGATTACGGACCAATCAGATCTCCAGAGAATAGCATCACCATCTAGGATCCCTGGGACCTCTGCACACGGAGGTCCCAGGGAGGGTCTGAAGTTTTTGTTTCCCTGATGAGCATCACTAATAAATAAATAGCCTTACTCAACACAACTTTAGTGTTTGTTGTGTTTTTTTCTAACAACATAACTGTATTGTTCTATGAGCGTTAGGCTTTGAGCCTCATACTGTCTGTCAGGTTTGGCTGGCAGTCATAGGTTCCTTCCAATAATATGACGCGAGACTGGAATTAAATGTATCCATGGACTGGCACTTTATTAAAGAAGGCACATGCTAACAGCACAAACACCAACAACCCACTAAAAACAAAATGGCTTCCTTTATACGCTACCTATTCAGGTGAGCATCTGGACTAGCCCAAGTATGGGGGTTAACTACTCAAAATGAAAACATAACCCTCCACACAAACAAATATACAATAACATTAGAGCACATAACAAACATATACATATTTCCAACACGTACTATAAACACATCAATAACATAAGCTTCACCCATTACTATCTAAATTAAAACCCTTCTTACCCACACTCCCTAACCTGCCACACTGGTCTGCTCCAGCAGCTCATCAGCAGGTGATTGAGCTGCTGGAGCTCTTTTGCTCCACATCCTGCAAGAAGCAACCAGGACAGGTGAGTACGTTTACAAATTCTCTTTTCACACATGTTTAGGTTACCGACAAATGATTAAACGTAAGCAGCTCTAACTTCGGCTCTTTTCTGACACAGGTAGGATGGCCAGTCCCCTTGTCGCTTCACCTTTTTAAGCTGTCAATTTAATCCTACATCAAATAAACCTAATAAAGAATTCATAAGAACTAATGTTTTCTTTATTATACTTTTTTAAATTCCCAATCAATCAATTACTAACAATGCAAACGAGGTAATGGAACCCCTGGTCTCAATTATATTTCCTCCCCCCTTCTCCTTAGACTACTGTACTTCAATCTTCATACATACGTGAAAGACAGTCTGCGACACAGTTAGATTTCCCTGGACGATAACGCACTGTCAAATCAAAGGGTTGCAATAACAGATACCATCTCGCAACACGCATATTGGTCTCCTTCATCTTGTGCAGCCACTGAAGGGCACAGTGGTCTGTCTCCAGGGTGAAATGTCTGCGTAGAAGATAGTACCTCAGTGACTCCACCGCCCACTTCATTGCAAGACACTCCTTTTCCACGGTGGAGTATCTAGACTCCCTGTCCTGAAGCTTTCTGCTGAGGAAAACAACTGGGCGCCTCACTCCCTCCACCTCCTGCAGCAACACGGCTCCTATGCCTACTCCAGAAGCATCTGTCTGCAGTGTGAAAGGCTGAGTGAAATCCAGGCTGTGTAGAACAGAATCATTCGTGATGGCTGACTTAAGGTCATTGGAAGCTCTGTCACAGTCTTTTGTCCACTTGACCTTATTCAGTGCAGATGCTTTTGTCAAGCCCGTGAGAGGTGCTGCCCTCTCTGCAAAGTGGGGGATGAATTTACTGTACCAGCCCACTAAGCCTATAAATGCCTGCACCTTCTTCTTTGTTGTAGGGACTGGATATGCATGGACTGCCTCCATTTTCCCCACCTGAGGCTTCACCTGTCCATGTCCAACCAGATATCCAAGGTACTCCACCTGCGTCTGTGCAATCTTACACTTGTGAGGATTGATGGTAAGACCAGCAGATTTGATCAGCTTCAGAACACGTCGCAGGTGAGCCACATGCTGCTCCCAGATCTGACTAAATATCACAACATCATCCAGGTATGCTGCAGCAAAGTCTGACACATCCATCAAGACCTGGTCCATCAGCCGCTGAAACGTTGCTGGCACCCCCTGGAGACCAAACGGCATCACCCTGAACTGAAACAGCCCAAACGAGGTTTTGAAGGCCGTCAGTTCCTTTGCCTCTGGAGCTAGGGCCACCTGCC
Source organism: Pelmatolapia mariae (assembly GCF_036321145.2). NCBI lineage: Eukaryota > Metazoa > Chordata > Actinopteri > Cichliformes > Cichlidae > Pelmatolapia > Pelmatolapia mariae. The sequence goes on from NW_027052015.1 coordinate 47,560, forward strand.
AGTAGCCCTTGCTTAGGTCAAGAGTGGTAATGAACTTGCTTCTCTCCACCCTCTCCAAGAGGTCCTCAATGCGAGGCATTGGGTAGGGGTCAAACTTTGAGACAGAGTTGAGATATCTCAAGTCAATGCAAAACCTCAATGTTCCATCCTTTTTAGGGACCAGAACAATTGGGCTGCACCATTCACTCGCTGATGTTTCAATTATCCCGAGTGACAACATTAGGTCGATTTCTTTCTTCAGCTGTGGCACCAGGCGTTCAGGAATCCTATAGAATTTTCTACGGGGTGGAGCATTATCCCTCAGGTGGACTTTGTTGTACCAGTTTTGTAAAACCAGGTTTTCCTGGAACAAATTTGGATCCAGAAGAGCACTTAGATTTTCCTGCTGGGAGGGCTTAAGATGGGTCAGTGACACTAAACTTGGCCCTGATTTGCCTGTGGGGAAAAAACTGTTCTCCCTCTTCTTCTTCCTTGACCACCCGAACAAGATAATGTTGTTTTACCTGCTGCGTGGACTGCATTGGCAGTTGCTGCTGCTGCGTGGTGGGCTGCTGCTGCTGCTGCGTGGTGGGCTGCTGCTGCTGCTGCGTGGTGGGCTGCTGCTGCTGCTGCGTGGTGGGCTGCTGCTGCTGCTGCGTGGTGGGCTGCTGCTGCTGCTGCTTGAATTCTTTTAACAGGTTAACATGGAAGACCTGATGTTTCTTCCTCCTGTCAGGCATGTACAGCTCATAGTTGACATTGCTGATGCGTTTTGTAATGTTGTATGGTCCTTGCCACCTGGCTTACAGTTTGCTGTCTGTCATAGGAAGCAACAGCAACAGCTGCTGTCCTGGTTGGAAAGTCCTTTCCCTGGCCTTCTTGTCATACCAGGTTTTCTGCTTGTTTTGAGCCACTTTCATGTTTTGCTGTGCCAGTATAGTCATTTGTTCTAGTCTGTCTCATTTTCAGCACATAAGCCACTACATTATCTCCATCAGGCTCTGGATTATCCCATTGTTCTTTCAGCAGGTCGAGTGGACCTCTCACCTGACGGCCATAAAGCAGTTCAAATGGTGAAAATCCTGTAGAGGCCCGTGGCACTTCACGATAGGCAAACAACAAGTAAGACAGCCACTGATCCCAGTCTGAGCCAGTCTGTTACAAATTTGCGCAGCATGTTCTTTAGTGTCTGGTTAAAACGCTCCACCAGTCCATCTGACTGGGGGTGGTAAGGGGTGGTTTTAATACCTTTTATGCCAAGTAATCTATACACCTGCTGTAGAAATTTAGACTGGAAATTTGTGCCACAGTCTGTCAGAACCTCTTTAGCTATACCAACTCTAGAAAACAACTGCAAGAGACAATTGGCAACCTGTCTCGCTTTCACTGATCTTAGGGGGAAAGCTTCAGGATAACGAGTGCCATAATCACAAATGACCAAGATGTAACGATTACCTGATGAACTTCTTTCAAGGGGCCCCACTACATCCATTCCTATTCTTTTGAAAGGTGTATCTATGACAGGCAATGGCTGAAGATGGGCACGGGCCAGTCCTTTACTTAGGGTGAGCTGACATAGCTGACATGACTTACAAAACTGCTGTACTTGAGTGTACATGCCAGGCCACACAAAACGGCTTGCAATCCTATGTAGAGATTTCTGAAAACCAAGATGGCCTGCCCAAGGTACAGAATGACCAAGTTCCTTGACTTTGTGTCTTAGTGCCTGTGGTAATGCTATGGCTTCAGTCTTGCCTTTACACTCATAAAGGACACCATTTCTCAGCACATAGGTTGCATCTGCCAACACATCTACTTTCCCTTGCACCTGTCCATCAACCTCAGACACCTTATCAAACCAGGATTTTAATGTTGGATCTGCCCGCTGAAGTGAAGCGATATCTGGTGGGATATCAAGTTCCAGAGGGAGGTTGGGACTACGGCTGGGACGACGTGTCGACGTAATCAATTACGTCAACACGTAAAATACGTCGACGTACAAAAATGTGCGTCGACGCGTCGTCACTTTCAAAACAGACATGGCGGCAGCGAGTAGTGGCAACATGAGTGAGGCAGCCGCAGTCGACTTAAATCACTCCACCCGAACACGCAGTTCTACAGTATGGGGATATAGATAGTCTGTAATAGTCGGCCTCATCACTGATGGGGACGACAAGGAGTACAGAGGACTGACCCAAGACTTTGTGGACTGGTGCCAGCTGAACTACCTCCAGATCAACACTAGTAAAACCAAGGAGCTGGTGGTAGACTTCTGCAGGCACAAACATCCTCCACTCCAACCACTGAACATCCAAGGTATGGACATCGAGGCTGTGGACAGCTACAGGTACCTTGGTGTTCATCTGAACAACAAACTGGACTGGACTCATAATTCAGACGCCCTCTACAGGAAAGGGCAGAGCAGGCTGTACCTGCTGTGGAGACTCAGGTCTTTTGGAGTGGAGGGCCCACTCCTGAAGACCTTCTATGACTCTGTGGTGGCCTCAGCCATCTTTTACGGTGTGGTCTGCTGGGGTGGCAGCATCTCTGCCGGGGACAGGAAGAGACTGAACAGGCTGATCCGAAGGGCCAGCTCTGTTCTAGGATGCCCTCTGGACCCAGTGGAGGTGGTGAGTGACAGGGAGAATGGTGGCTAAGCTGTCATCCCTGCTGGACAACATCTCCCACCCCATGCAGGAGACTGTGACAGCACTGAGCAGCTCCTTCAGTGGGAGACTGCGGCACCCACGATGTGGGACGGAGAGATTTCGCAGGTCTTTCCGCCCCACTGCTGTCAGACTCCACAACAAAGACTTTAACTGATCAAACACACACACCCACAAATGTGCAATAAGACTAAGTGCAATACTCCTTTCTGGCATCGTTGTACTTTTACTCAGTTGTATATAGAATTTGTATTCTATTTTTATCCTATTGTATATTTTTTCTATTTTATTCTACTGCATATAGTATTTTATTTTATTCTATTCTGTACAGTTGTGTACTGTATTTATTCTTATTGTATTCTAATTTTTGCTACATAACTTTTGCACTGTCCACTTCCTGCTGTGACAAAACAAATTTCCCACATGTGGGACTAATAAAGGTTATTTATCTTTTAACAGAAAAGGAAGTGATTCAGTCGTTTGCTGGCTTTGTAAGGTGGAAATGGCCTATCATAAAAGCACGACGGCTATGCACCAGCACATGATTGATGATTGAACTCACACACACAGAAACGTGAGAAACGGCAACAAAATGGATTTTATTTTGTGAGTGAAGAGCACTTTTTTGCAGAAAGCAAAGTGAATGTTACATTTTGTTTGTTTAAAGACACCATTGCTGCTATTTATTTTAAATGCGTTGTTAACTTTTCCTTAATTTTATATATGTTTGCACATTTCATTTCTTATTAAATGCTATCTCTAATATAAGATTGTACTACTACTACAACTTTATTTTGCAATTTTTGTATTGAAAGGTGTTCAAATGAAGAAATTTGTGTTTTTCATTAAGATACATAAATTAGTAAATGTGAAATTGCTATACAAGTCAAATAATGGGGAAATAATCGATAATTGAATCAAATCAAAATAGAATCGGATTGAAAAATGAATCATTAGATTCATCTATGCATCGAAAAATTAATCGCTAGATTCATCGATTAGGAAAATAATCGTTTTGCCCAGCCCTAGTTGGGACTCTGGTCTACAACCTCTAACCTGGATGAACCCCTAAATTTGTCTCTTTGTCTTTGCGCTCGAGATTTAGCTGGTTTTGCTGGGCTTACTTCTAATTCTTCATCATAGAAGGGTAGCTCTTTCAACGGGTCATTTGCACTCTGAGCTCTTGTGGTGATCAAACTGGGGATTGCACTTTCTGGCTGTGCCTGCAGAATAATTTCTTGCTTCTGTAAGTTGTGGTCCTGATCTACATGAAATGCATTCAAATGTCCAGGAACTTCATTAGACACAATCTAGCAGTGTAGGTATATCTAAGCCCAGTATCACTGCATATGGTAGTCTGGGTGCTAAAGCCACTGGCAGGAGAAATGTCAAATACACCTCAGCCCTGGGATAATCCTTCTCATCACCATGTACACAGCTTATTTTAGTCCTTGTGTCACTCCATAGCTCTCTTGGTACTAAACTAGCCAAAACCACTGACTGAAAGCTCCCTGTATCTAAGAGTGCTTCTTCATGCTGACCATTAACAAGTACAGGTGCTGTTCTTACTGCTTCATGATCAGGACCTGGCAAAGTGGGTCTGGGGGCTGAGCACAAAAGGGATGGCCCACTTTGTGTTGCTGGGCAGGTATACTGAGTGTGGCCGATCTGGCTACAGTGATAACATCTAACATCTGATTTTGAGCCTGAATGTGACTTTTTAGTATGACTACTTTTACCAGAAACAAAATGTCTGCTTGCAGGATAACTTCTACTCTGGCCTATACCACCACTCCTTACACCCCCATCAGACTTACCTTGTCCAGTCACGAAGCTGTCCCGGCCAAAGGTGATTCCTCTCGATCCTGTTCTGGCAGAGATGAAGATTTCCGCTAGCTGTGAAGCCTCCTCTGCAGATTTGGGGCACGTTCCCTGATCTACACCTCCAGATCAGGGTGGACCATCCTCAGAAACTGCTCCAAGATCATCAGTTCAGAAATGTCTTTCACTGTAGATTTTTCAGGTTTCGCCCATTTGTAAAACATATCTTTTAAATCGCACAAAGTTCTCTTGGAGTTTCACCTGGGTGAATATCCAGGGCTCGAACCTTCTTCTGTATGTGTCAGCAGTTATTTCATATTTAGCAAGAATGGCATCTTTTACTTTATCATAGACTTCAGAATCAGCAATGTCCATGTGCACATAAGCACTACGTGCTTTACCTGTGAGCAGAGGTACGAGTCGAACGGCCCATTCTTCTCTAGGCCAACCGCAGACTTGAGCCATTCTCTCAAAGGTAGTGAGAAAATGCTCAATATCATCATCTGAAGTGAGTGGCAACAACTTGGGATCTCTCTGGTGAATTGGTTCCTGTCTTGGCAGAGACCACATCTGCTGACCAGTCAGACCAGGCCCCTCATCAGGTTCACCTCCTTCCTCATTTTGGTTGTCCTCTTGTTCCTGCTGCTCGTCTCTCATTTCTCTCACCTGAGCTTGAATTTGCTGAAACTGGTGTTGCATGCTTTTCCGTCTTTGCTCTTGTCGGGCTGATTCTTTGTCCATTCTCTGGTCTCTTGTTGCTTGAGACTGCATCAATGATTTCACCAGATCTGTCAGTTCATCCAGTCTATCGCCCGGTTTAGCTCCTGCTTTAGCCACTGCATCAGCTGTAGCACCTTCACCATCCTCTGCCAGCTCATTAAAGTCATTTTTCTTTCCACTTCTCGTCATCATATTTACCTCATTCATTAGAGGAAGCAGTTCTGACACCACTTGTCAGTTTTGGCTGGCAGTCATAGGTTCCTTCCAATAATATGATGCAAGACTGGAATTAAATGTATCCATGGACTGGCACTTTATTAAAGAAGGCACATGCTAACAGCACAAACACCAACAACCCACTAAAAACAAAATGGCTTCCTTTATACTCTACCTATTCAGGTGAGCATCTGGACTAGCCCGAGTATGGGGGTTAACTACTCAAAATGAAAACATAACCCTCCACACAAACAAACATACAATAACATTAGAGCACATAACAAACATATACATATTTCCCAACACGTACTATAAACACATCAATAACATAAGCTTCACCCATTACTATCTAAATTAAAACCCTTCTTAACCACACTCCCTAACCTGCCACACTGGTCTGCTCCAGCAGCTCATCAGCAGGTGATTGAGCTGCTGGAGCTCTTTTGCTCCACATCCTGCAAGAAGCAACCAGGACAGGTGAGTACGTTTACAAATTCTCTTTTCACACATGTTTAGGTTACCGACAAATGATTAAACGTAAGCAGCTCTAACTTCGGCTCTTTTCTGACACAGTTAGGATGGCCAGTCCCCTTGTCGCTTCACCTTTATAAGCTGTCAATTTAATCCTACATCAAATAAACCTAATAAAGAATTCATAAGAACTAATGTGTTTTCTTTGGGAATTTAAAAAAGTATAATAATCAATCAATTAATTTCTAACAATGCAAAGGAGGTAATGGAACCCCTGGTCTCCATTACACTGTCAAGGCTGCGACAGCAGAAGTGTGCAGAGCAGTGTTGGGTAAGTTACCTTAAATTAGTAACTTAGTTACATTACTAGTTCTATCAAAAGTAACTCAGTTACTTCAAGTTACTCGTTACTTTCAAAGTAACTGGTTACTAGGGAAAGTAACTTTGGTTTTACTCAGAATTCTCTTGGTAATGTGTTGCTTCCCTAACTGGATACCCAGCCAGATTGCCAGTCTTCTAGCTTGCTTACTTGCCACAACTGCACTGTGCCACCTACCAATAGAAAGGAAAAGATAATGTGCATATTTCCACGAGAGAAATCCCACGCCTGAACCGTCGTTGACCGCCGCCATGATTCTAGCCTACGTCACAGCGTCACGTGCGCTTTTACATCCAACACAAAAACTGCAGTCGTGGTGCTTTTGATTGTACTCAGAACTCGGAAATTCTGCCTTCTGAATAGGAAGATGTAGGTAACACCAGACTGCAGATGACCTGCATACAGGGCTGGACTGGGACAAAAAATCGACCCGGGCATTTTGACTAGAGACCGGCCCACCATTATAGGAAAAATCATAAAGCCTTTGAATGAAAACAAACACTGTTGTGACAGTGATGTACACTGTTCTGATGGTATATATGTATCAATCTATCAATCGTTTGTTGTAAGATTCAGATAATTATTTTTTAAAAGCGAGACATTTTAAATGAGAATAAGAAATAAAAGTATTTCTTTGTGCCCCCCTCTCCCTGTTAATGCCCTACCTGGCCCCCCTGGCAAAACTTTGCTAGACCCGCCCCTGCACAGTTACCAGCTGTCAGCTACTTAGAAAAGAATCCTGGTGTTATTTGTCTCTCAGAAACAGTTCATAACTTCAACTCATTCATGTCACCTAAAAGGTAAACCTGTTTCTCCATCACCTGTTCAGCTCTGATGATTCAGTAAGGACATCTCCTGGTTTCATCTGCATGTTTCCCTCTCACCACATATCCAAACCGACATCATGACCAGCAGCTTTACAGCTGTGGCTCCAGCAAACATCAGCTGATACTAGAAATTAATATTAAATAAATTCTAACAACAGCTGATCAAGCTTAAACGTGCTGCTGTTGTTTAGCGCGACATCCGCTGGTTTCCTCTTTCTGGCGCAAAGTGGGCGATTAAAAAAAAAACAAAAAAAAAAAACTGCAGCTGCGCAGAAACCCGCCCTGCTTCAGCACTCGGACCCATGACGGGCCCGTCCCGGTGCTGCGTTTGGGTGCTCGGCTCGTCCACGTGCGTGCACTGCAGCAGGGCGGGTTTCTG
>NW_027052016.1:0-27791 GCF_036321145.2 Pelmatolapia mariae
CCGTTGCTTCTGGCCAAGGCCATCTTCACCGCACCAGTGCCGTTGCTTCTGGCCGAGGCCATCTTCACCACACCAGGGCCTGTGCAGCATGTTGAGGCCAACTACACCACACCAGGGCCTGTGGCTCTGCCTGTGGCCATCTTCACCACACCAGGGCCTGTGATTATGGCTGAGGCCAAATACACCACAACAGGGCCTGTGCTGCTGGTTGAGGCCAACTACACCAGACTACGGCCTGTGGCACTGGCTGAGGCCATCTGCACCACAACAGTGCTCTTCTTCTGGCCGAGGCAACGAGACCACACCAGGGCCTGTGCTGCTTGTTGAGCCCAACTACACCACACCAGGGCCTGTGGCACTGGCTGTGGCCATGTACAACACAATAGTGCTATGCTTCTGGCCGAGGCGACTACACCACACCAGGGCCTGTGCTTCTTGCTGAGACCACCTACACCACACCAAGGCCTGTGCTTCTGGCTGAGCCCACTACTCCACACCAGGTCCTGTGCTTCTTGCTGAGGCAACCTAAACCACAACAGGGCCTGTGCTCCTGTTTGAGGCCAACTACACCGCACCAGGGTCTTTTGGAAGCCCATCTTCGCCGTATACAAAGAGTAAAAACCCAACATCGACATTGTAGACCCTTCATTGCAGACAATGGCCTGTGGCTCTGTCCTAGGCCAAATACACCACAGGAGTGCCTTTGCTTCTGGCCCGAGGCCATCTTCACCACACCAGGGCCTGTGATTATTGCTGAGGCCAACTACACCACACCAGGACCTGAGCTGCTGGTTGAGGCCAAATACAGCACACCAGGGCCTGTGCTGCTGGTTGAGGCCAACTACACCACACCAGGGCCTGTGCGGCTGGTTGAGGCCATCTTCACCACACCAGTGCCTTTGCTTCTGGCCGTGGCCATCTTCACCACACCAGGGCCTGTGATTATATCTGAGGCCAACTTCACCACACCAGGGCCTGTGCTGCTGGTTGAGGCCAACTACACCGCACCAGGGCCTTTTCGAATGCCATCTGCGCCGTATAGAAAGACTAAAAACCCAACATCGACATTGTAGACCATTCATTGCAGACAATGGCCTGTGGCTCTGTCCTAGGCCATCTACACCACAGGAGTGCCTTTGCTCCTGGCCAAGGCCATCTTCACCACACCAGGGCCTGTGATTATGGCTGAGGCCAACTTCACCACACCAGGGCCTGTGCTGCTGGTTGAGGCCAACTACACCACACCAGAGCCTGTGCTGCTTGTTGAGGCCATCTTCACCACACCAGTGCCGTTGCTTCTGGCCGAGGCCATCTTCACCACACCAGGGCCTGTGCTACTTGCTGAGGCAACCTAAACCACAACAGGGCCTGTGCTGCTGTTTGAGGCCAACTACACCGCACCAGGGTCTTTTGGAAGGCCATCTTCGCCGTATACAAAGAGTAAAAAGCCAACATCGACATTGTAGACCCTTCATTGCAGACAATGGCCTGTGGCTCTGTCCTAGGCCATCTACACCACAGGAGTGCCTTTGCTTCTGGCCGAGGCCATCTTCACCACACCAGGGCCTGTGCTTCTTGCTGAGACCACCTACACCACACCATGGCCTGTGCTGCTGGCTGAAGCCACCTTCACCACACCAAGGCCAGTGCTTCTGGCTGAGTCCACTACTCCACACCAGGTCCTGTGCTTCTTGCTGAGGCAACCTAAACCACAACAGGGCCTGTGCTGCTGTTTGAGGCCAACTACACCACACCAGGGCCTGTGGCTCTGGCTGTGGCCATCTTCACCACACCAGTGCTCTGCTTCTGGCCGAGACGACTACACCACACCAGGCCCTGTGCTGCTGGCTGAGGCCAACTACACCACACCAGGGCCTGTGATTATTGCCGAGGCGACTACACCACACAAGGGCCTGTGCTGCTGGTTGAGGCCAACTACACCACACCAGGCCTGTTCTGCTGGTTGAGGCCAACTACACCACACCAGGGCCTGTGATTATTGCTGAGGCCAACTACACCACACCAGAACCTGAGCTGCTGGTTGAGGCCAACTACACCACACCAGGGCCTGTGCTGCTGGTTGAGGCCAACTACACCACACCAGGGCCTGTGCGGCTGGTTGAGGCCATCTTCACCACACCAGTGCCTTTGCTTCTGGCCGAGGCCATCTTCACCACACCAGGGCCTGTGATTATGGCTGAGGCCAACTTCACCACACCAGGGCCTGTGCTGCTGGTTGAGGCCAACTACACCACACCAGGGCCTGTGCTTCTTGCTGAGACCACCTACACCACACCATGGCCTGTGCTGCTGGCTGAAGCCACCTTCACCACACCAAGGCCAGTGCTTCTGGCTGAGCCCACTACTCCACACCAGGTCCTGTGCTTCTTGCTGAGGCAACCTAAACCACAACAGGGCCTGTGGTGCTGTTTGAGGCCAACTACACCGCACCAGGGTCTTTTGGAAGGCCATCTTCGCCGTATAGAAAGAGTAAAAACCCAACATCGACATTGTAGACCCTTCATTGCAGACAATGGCCTGTGGCTCTGTCCTAGGCCATCTACACCACAGGAGTGCCTTTGCTTCTGGCCGAGGCCATCTTCACCACACCAGGGCCTGTGATTATGGCTGAGTCCAACTACACCACACCAGGGCCTGTGCTGCTGGTTGAGGCCAACTACACCACACCTGGACCTGTGGCTCTGGCTGTGGCCATCTTCACCACACCAGTGCTCTGCTTCTGGCCGAGACGACTACACCACACCAGGCCCTGTGCTCCTGGCTGAGGCCAACTACACCACACCAGGGCCTGTGATTATGGCCGAGGCCAACTACACCACACCAGGGCCTGTGCTGCTGGTTGAGGCCAACTACACCACACCAGGCCTGTGCTGCTGGTTGAGGCCAACTACACCACACCAGGGCCTGTGATTATTGCTGAGGCCAACTACACCACACCAGAACCTGAGCTGCTGGTTGAGGCCAACTACACCACACCAGGGCCTGTGCTGCTTGTTGAGGCCATCTTCACCACACCAGTGCCGTTGCTTCTGGCCAAGGCCATCTTCACCACACCAGGGCCTGTGCTGCTTGTTGAGCCCAACTTCACCACACCAGGGCCTGTGCTGCATGTTGAGGCCAACTACACCACACCAGGGCCTGTGGCTCTGGCTGTGGCCATCTTCACCACACCAGGCCCTGTGCTGCTGGCTGAGGCCAACTACACCACACCAGGGCCTGTGATTATGGTTGAGGCCAACTACACCACACCAGGCCTGTGCTTCAGGCCGAGGCCAACTACCCCACACCAGGGCCTGTGCTGCTTGTTGAGCCCAACTACACCACACCAGGGCCTGTGGCACTGGCTGTGGCCATGTACAACACAATAGTGCTATGCTTCTGGCCGAGGCAAGTACACCACACCAGGGCCTGTGCTTCTTCCTGAGACCACCTACACCACACCATGGCCTGTGCTGCTGGCTGAAGCCACCTTCACCACAGCAAGGCCAGTGCTTCTGGCTGAGCCCACTACTCCACACCAGGTCCTGTGCTTCTTGCTGAGGCAACCTAAACCACAACAGGGCCTGTGCTGCTGTTTGAGGCCACCTACACCGCACCAGGGTCTTTTGGAAGCCCATCTTCGCCGTATACAAAGAGTAAAAACCCAACATCGACATTGTAGACCCTTCATTGCAGACAATGGCCTGTGGCTCTGTCCTAGGCCATCTACACCACAGGAGTGCCTTTGCTTCTGGCCGAGGCCATCTTGACCACACCAGGGCCTGTGATTATGGCTGAGGCCAAATACACCACAACAGGGCCTGTGCTGCTGGTTGAGGCCAACTACACCAGACTAGGGCCTGTGGCACTGGCTGAGGCCATCTGCACCACAACAGTGCTCTGCTTCTGGCCGAGGCGACTACACCACACCAGGGTCTGTGCTTCTTGCTGAGACCACCTACACCACACCATGGCCTGTGCTGCTGGCTGAAGCCACCTTCACCACACCAAGGCCAGTGCTTCTGGCTGAGCCCACTACTCCACACCAGGTCCTGTGCTTCTTGCTGAGGCAACCTAAACCACAACAGGGCCTGTGCTGCTGGTTGAGGCCAACTACACCGCACCAGGGTCTTTTGGAAGCCCATCTTCGCTGTATACAAAGAGTAAAAACCCAACATCGACATTGTAGACCCTTCATTGCAGACAATGGCCTGTGGCTCTTTCCTAGGCCATCTACACCACAGGAGTGCCTTTGCTTCTGGCCCGAGGCCATCTTCACCACACCAGGGCCTGTGATTATTGCTGAGGCCAACTACACCACACCAGGACCTGAGCTGCTGGTTGAGGCCAAATACACCACACCAGGGCCTGTGCTGCTGGTTGAGGCCAACTACACCACACCAGGGCCTGTGCGGCTGGTTGAGGCCATCTTCACCACACCAGTGCCTTTGCTTCTGGCCGTGGCCATCTTCACCACACCAGGGCCTGTGATTATGGCTGAGGCCAACTTCACCACACCAGGGCCTGTGCTGCTGGTTGAGGCCAACTACACCGCACCAGGGCCTTTTCGAATGCCATCTTCGCCGTATAGAAAGACTAAAAACCCAACATCGACATTGTAGACCATTCATTGCAGACAATGGCCTGTGGCTCTGTCCTAGGCCATCTACACCACAGGAGTGCCTTTGCTCCTGGCCAAGGCCATCTTCACCACACCAGGGCCTGTGATTATGGCTGAGGCCAACTTCACCACACCAGGGCCTGTGCTGCTGGTTGAGGCCAACTACACCACACCAGAGCCTGTGCTGCTTGTTGAGGCCATCTTCACCACACCAGTGCCGTTGCTTCTGGCCGAGGCCATCTTCACCACACCAGGGCCTGTGCTACTTGCTGAGGCAACCTAAACCACAACAGGGCCTGTGCTGCTGTTTGAGGCCAACTACACCGCACCAGGGTCTTTTGGAAGGCCATCTTCGCCGTATACAAAGAGTAAAAAGCCAACATCGACATTGTAGACCCTTCATTGCAGACAATGGCCTGTGGCTCTGTCCTAGGCCATCTACACCACAGGAGTGCCTTTGCTTCTGGCCGAGGCCATCTTCACCACACCAGGGCCTGTGCTTCTTGCTGAGACCACCTACACCACACCATGGCCTGTGCTGCTGGCTGAAGCCACCTTCACCACACCAAGGCCAGTGCTTCTGGCTGAGCCCACTACTCCACACCAGGTCCTGTGCTTCTTGCTGAGGCAACCTAAACCACAACAGGGCCTGTGCTGCTGTTTGAGGCCAACTACACCACACCAGGGCCTGTGGCTCTGGCTGTGGCCATCTTCACCACACCAGTGCTCTGCTTCTGGCCGAGACGACTACACCACACCAGGCCCTGTGCTGCTGGCTGAGGCCAACTACACCACACCAGGGCCTGTGATTATTGCCGAGGCGACTACACCACACAAGGGCCTGTGCTGCTGGTTGAGGCCAACTACACCACACCAGGCCTGTTCTGCTGGTTGAGGCCAACTACACCACACCAGGGCCTGTGATTATTGCTGAGGCCAACTACACCACACCAGAACCTGAGCTGCTGGTTGAGGCCAACTACACCACACCAGGGCCTGTGCTGCTGGTTGAGGCCAACTACACCACACCAGGGCCTGTGCTTCTGGCCGAGGCCATCTTCACCACACCAGGGCCTGTGATTATGGCTGAGGCCAACTTCACCACACCAGGGCCTGTGCTGCTGGTTGAGGCCAACTACACCACACCAGGGCCTGTGGCTCTGGCTGTGGCCATCTTCACCACACCAGTGCTCTGCTTCTGGCCGAGACGACTACACCACACCAGGCCCTGTGCTGCTGGCTGAGGCCAACTACACCACACCAGGGCCTGTGATTATGGCTGAGGCCAACTACACCACACCAGGGCCTGTGCTGCTGGTTGAGACCAACTACACCACACCAGGCCTGTGCTTCAGGCCGAGGCCAACTACCCCACACCAGGGCTTGTGCTGCTTGTTGAGCCCAACTACACCACACCAGGGCCTGTGGCACTGGCTGTGGCCATGTACAACACAATAGTGCTATGCTTCTGGCCGAGGCGACTACACCACACCAGGGCCTGTGCTTCTTGCTGAGACCACCTACACCACACCAGGGCCTGTGCTGCTGGCTGGAGCCACCTTCACCACACCAAGGCCAGTGCTTCTGGCTGAGCCCACGACTCCACACCAGGTCCTGTGCTTCTTGCTGAGGCAACCTAAACCACAACAGGGCCTGTGGTGCTGTTTGAGGCCAACTACACCGCACCAGGGTCTTTTGGAAGGCCATCTTCGCCGTATAGAAAGAGTAAAAACCCAACATCGACATTGTAGACCCTTCATTGCAGACAATGGCCTGTGGCTCTGTCCTAGGCCATCTACACCACAGGAGTGCCTTTGCTTCTGGCCGAGGCCATCTTCACCACACCAGGGCCTGTGATTATGGCTGAGGCCAACTACACCACACCAGGGCCTGTGCTGCTGGTTGAGGCCAACTACACCACACCTGGACCTGTGGCTCTGGCTGTGGCCATCTTCACCACACCAGTGCTCTGCTTCTGGCCGAGACGACTACACCACACCAGGCCCTGTGCTCCTGGCTGAGGCCAACTACACCACACCAGGGCCTGTGATTATGGCCGAGGCCAACTACACCACACCAGGGCCTGTGCTGCTGGTTGAGGCCAACTACACCACACCAGGCCTGTGCTGCTGGTTGAGGCCAACTACACCACACCAGGGCCTGTGATTATCGCTGAGGCCAACTACACCACACCAGGACCTGAGCTGCTGGTTTAGGCCAACTACACCGCACCAGGGCCTGTGCTGCTCGTTGAGGCCAACTACACCACACCAGGGCCTTTTGGAATGCCATCTTCGCCGTATACAAAGAGTAAAAACCCAACATCGACATTGTAGACCATTCATTGCAGACAGTGGCCTGTGGCTCCTTCCTAGGCCATCTACACCACAGGAGTGCCTTTGCTCCTGGCCAAGGCCATCTTCACCACACCACGGCCTGTGATTATGCCTGAGGCCAACTTCACCACACCAGGGCCTGTGCTGCTGGTTGAGGCCAACTACACCACACCAGGGCCTGTGCTGCTTGTTGAGGCCATCTTCACCACACCAGTACCGTTGCTTCTGGCCGAGGCCATCTTCACCACACCAGGGCCTGTGCTGCATGTTGAGGCCAACTACACCACACCAGTGCCGTTGCTTCTGGCCAAGGCCATCTTCACCGCACCAGTGCCGTTGCTTCTGGCCGAGGCCATCTTCACCACACCAGGGCCTGTGCAGCATGTTGAGGCCAACTACACCACACCAGGGCCTGTGGCTCTGCCTGTGGCCATCTTCACCACACCAGGGCCTGTGATTATGGCTGAGGCCAAATACACCACAACAGGGCCTGTGCTGCTGGTTGAGGCCAACTACACCAGACTACGGCCTGTGGCACTGGCTGAGGCCATCTGCACCACAACAGTGCTCTTCTTCTGGCCGAGGCAACGACACCACACCAGGGCCTGTGCTGCTTGTTGAGCCCAACTACACCACACCAGGGCCTGTGGCACTGGCTGTGGCCATGTACAACACAATAGTGCTATGCTTCTGGCCGAGGCGACTACACCACACCAGAGCCTGTGCTTCTTGCTGAGACCACCTACACCACACCAAGGCCTGTGCTTCTGGCTGAGCCCACTACTCCACACCAGGTCCTGTGCTTCTTGCTGAGGCAACCTAAACCACAACAGGGCCTGTGCTCCTGTTTGAGGCCAACTACACCGCACCAGGGTCTTTTGGAAGCCCATCTTCGCCGTATACAAAGAGTAAAAAGCCAACATCGACATTGTAGACCCTTCATTGCAGACAATGGCCTGTGGCTCTGTCCTAGGCCAAATACACCACAGGAGTGCCTTTGCTTCTGGCCCGAGGCCATCTTCACCACACCAGGGCCTGTGATTATTGCTGAGGCCAACTACACCACACCAGGACCTGAGCTGCTGGTTGAGGCAAAATACAGCACACCAGGGCCTGTGCTGCTGGTTGAGGCCAACTACACCACACCAGGGCCTGTGCGGCTGGTTGAGGCCATCTTCACCACACCAGTGCCTTTGCTTCTGGCCGTGGCCATCTTCACCACACCAGGGCCTGTGATTATGGCTGAGGCCAACTTCACCACACCAGGGCCTGTGCTGCTGGTTGAGGCCAACTACACCGCACCAGGGCCTTTTCGAATGCCATCTTCGCCGTATAGAAAGACTAAAAACCCAACATCGACATTGTAGACCATTCATTGCAGACAATGGCCTGTGGCTCTGTCCTAGGCCATCTACACCACAGGAGTGCCTTTGCTCCTGGCCAAGGCCATCTTCACCACACCAGGGCCTGTGATTATGGCTGAGGCCAACTTCACCACACCAGGGCCTGTGCTGCTGGTTGAGGCCAACTACACCACACCAGAGCCTGTGCTGCTTGTTGAGGCCATCTTCACCACACCAGTGCCGTTGCTTCTGGCCGAGGCCATCTTCACCACACCAGGGCCTGTGCTACTTGCTGAGGCAACCTAAACCACAACAGGGCCTGTGCTGCTGTTTGAGGCCAACTACACCGCACCAGGGTCTTTTGGAAGGCCATCTTCGCCGTATACAAAGAGTAAAAAGCCAACATCGACATTGTAGACCCTTCATTGCAGACAATGGCCTGTGGCTCTGTCCTAGGCCATCTACACCACAGGAGTGCCTTTGCTTCTGGCCGAGGCCATCTTCACCACACCAGGGCCTGTGCTTCTTGCTGAGACCACCTACACCACACCATGGCCTGTGCTGCTGGCTGAAGCCACCTTCACCACACCAGTGCCAGTGCTTCTGGCTGAGTCCACTACTCCACACCAGGTCCTGTGCTTCTTGCTGAGGCAACCTAAACCACAACAGGGCCTGTGCTGCTGTTTGAGGCCAACTACACCACACCAGGGCCTGTGGCTCTGGCTGTGGCCATCTTCACCACACCAGTGCTCTGCTTCTGGCCGAGACGACTACACCACACCAGGCCCTGTGCTGCTGGCTGAGGCCAACTACACCACACCAGGGCCTGTGATTATTGCCGAGGCGACTACACCACACAAGGGCCTGTGCTGCTGGTTGAGGCCAACTACACCACACCAGGCCTGTTCTGCTGGTTGAGGCCAACTACACCACACCAGGGCCTGTGATTATTGCTGAGGCCAACTACACCACACCAGAACCTGAGCTGCTGGTTGAGGCCAACTACACCACACCAGGGCCTGTGCTGCTGGTTGAGGCCAACTACACCACACCAGGGCCTGTGCGGCTGGTTGAGGCCATCTTCACCACACCAGTGCCTTTGCTTCTGGCCGAGGCCATCTTCACCACACCAGGGCCTGTGATTATGGCTGAGGCCAACTTCACCACACCAGGGCCTGTGCTGCTGGTTGAGGCCAACTACACCACACCAGGGCCTGTGCTTCTTGCTGAGACCACCTACACCACACCATGGCCTGTGCTGCTGGCTGAAGCCACCTTCACCACACCAAGGCCAGTGCTTCTGGCTGAGCCCACTACTCCACACCAGGTCCTGTGCTTCTTGCTGAGGCAACCTAAACCACAACAGGGCCTGTGGTGCTGTTTGAGGCCAACTACACCGCACCAGGGTCTTTTGGAAGGCCATCTTCGCCGTATAGAAAGAGTAAAAACCCAACATCGACATTGTAGACCCTTCATTGCAGACAATGGCCTGTGGCTCTGTCCTAGGCCATCTACACCACAGGAGTGCCTTTGCTTCTGGCCGAGGCCATCTTCACCACACCAGGGCCTGTGATTATGGCTGAGTCCAACTACACCACACCAGGGCCTGTGCTGCTGGTTGAGGCCAACTACACCACACCTGGACCTGTGGCTCTGGCTGTGGCCATCTTCACCACACCAGTGCTCTGCTTCTGGCCGAGACGACTACACCACACCAGGCCCTGTGCTCCTGGCTGAGGCCAACTACACCACACCAGGGCCTGTGATTATGGCCGAGGCCAACTACACCACACCAGGGCCTGTGCTGCTGGTTGAGGCCAACTACACCACACCAGGCCTGTGCTGCTGGTTGAGGCCAACTACACCACACCAGGGCCTGTGATTATTGCTGAGGCCAACTACACCACACCAGGACCTGAGCTGCTGGTTTAGGCCAACTACACCGCACCAGGGCCTGTGCTGCTCGTTGAGGCCAACTACACCACACCAGGGCCTTTTGGAAAGCCATCTTCGCCGTATACAAAGAGTAAAAACCCAACATCGACATTGTAGACCATTCATTGCAGACAGTGGCCTGTTGCTCCTTCCTAGGCCATCTACACCCACAGGAGTGCCTTTGCTCCTGGCCAAGGCCATCTTCACCACACCAGGGCCTGTGATTATGCCTGAGGCCAACTTCACCACACCAGGGCCTGTGCTGCTGGTTGAGGCCAACTACACCACACCAGGGCCTGTGCTGCTTGTTGAGGCCATCTTCATCACACCAGTGCCGTTGCTTCTGGCCGAGGCCATCTTCACCACACCAGGGCCTGTGCTGCATGTTGAGGCCAACTACACCACACCAGTGCCGTTGCTTCTGGCCGAGGCCATCTTCACCGCACCAGTGCCGTTGCTTCTGGCCGAGGCCATCTTCACCACACCAGGGCCTGTGCAGCATGTTGAGGCCAACTACACCACACCAGGGCCTGTGGCTCTGCCTGTGGCCATCTTCACCACACCAGGGCCTGTGATTATGGCTGAGGCCAAATACACCACAACAGGGCCTGTGCTGCTGGTTGAGGCCAACTACACCAGACTACGGCCTGTGGCACTGGCTGAGGCCATCTGCACCACAACAGTGCTCTTCTTCTGGCCGAGGCAACGACACCACACCAGGGCCTGTGCTGCTTGTTGAGCCCAACTACACCACAACAGGGCCTGTGGCACTGGCTGTGGCCATGTACAACACAATAGTGCTATGCTTCTGGCCGAGGCCACTACACCACACCAGGGCCTGTGCTTCTTGCTGAGACCACCTACACCACACCAAGGCCTGTGCTTCTGGCTGAGCCCACTACTCCACACCAGGTCCTGTGCTTCTTGCTGAGGCAACCTAAACCACAACAGGGCCTGTGCTCCTGTTTGAGGCCAACTACACCGCACCAGGGTCTTTTGGAAGCCCATCTTCGCCGTATACAAAGAGTAAAAACCGAACATCGACATTGTAGACCCTTCATTGCAGACAATGGCCTGTGGCTCTGTCCTAGGCCATCTACACCACAGGAGTGCCTTTGCTTCTGGCCGAGGCCATCTTCACCACACCAGGGCCTGTGATTATGGCTGAGGCCAACTACACCACACCAGGGCCTGTGCTGCTGGTTGAGGCCAACTACACCACACCAGGGCCAGTGGCTCTGGCTGTGGCCATCTTCACCACACCAGTGCCGTTGCTTCTGTCCGAGACGACTACACCACACCAGGCCCTGTGCTTCTGGCTGAGGCCAACTACACCACACCAGGGCCTGTGATTATGGCCGAGGCGACTACACCACACCAGGCCTGTGCTTCTGGTTGAGGCCAACTACACCACACCAGGGCCTGTGATTATTGCTGAGGCCAACTACACCACACCAGGACCTGAGCTGCTGGCTGAGGCCAACTACACCACACCAGGACCTGAGCTGCTGGCTGAGCCCACTACTCCACACCAGGTCCTGTGCTTCTCGCTGAGGCAACCTAAACCACAACAGGGCCTGTGGCTCTGGCTGTGGCCATCTTCACCACACCAGTGCTCTGCTTCTGGCCGAGACGACTACACCACACCAGGCCCTGTGCTGCTGGCTTAGGCCAACTACACCACACCATGGCCTGTGATTATGGCTGAGGCCAACTACACCACACCAGGGCCTGTGCTGCTGGTTGAGGCCAACTACACCACACCAGGCCTGTGATTATTGCTGAGGCCAACTACCCCACACCAGGGCCTGTGCTGCTTGTTGAGCCCAACTACACCACACCAGGTCCTGTGCTTCTTGCTGAGGCAACCTAAACCACAACAGGGCCTGTGCTGCTGTTTGAGGCCAACTACACCGCACCAGGGTCTTTTGGAAGGCCATCTTCGCCGTATAGAAAGAGTAAAAACCCAACATCGACATTGTAGACCCTTCATTGCAGACAATGGCCTGTGGCTCTGTCCTAGGCCATCTACACCACAGGAGTGCCTTTGCTTCTGGCCGAGGCCATCTTCACCACACCAGGGCCTGTGATTATGGCTGAGTCCAACTACACCACACCAGGGCCTGTGCTGCTGGTTGAGGCCAACTACACCACACCTGGACCTGTGGCTCTGGCTGTGGCCATCTTCACCACACCAGTGCTCTGCTTCTGGCCGAGACGACTACACCACACCAGGCCCTGTGCTCCTGGCTGAGGCCAACTACACCACACCAGGGCCTGTGATTATGGCCGAGGCCAACTACACCACACCAGGGCCTGTGCTGCTGGTTGAGGCCAACTACACCACACCAGGGCCTGTGCTGCTTGTTGAGGCCATCTTCACCACACCAGTGCCGTTGCTTCTGGCCGAGGCCATCTTCACCACACCAGGGCCTGTGCTGCATGTTGAGGCCAACTACACCACACCAGTGCCGTTGCTTCTGGCCGAGGCCATCTTCACCACACCAGGGACTGTGCAGCATGTTGAGGCCAACTACACCACACCAGGGCCTGTGGCTCTGCCTGTGGCCATCTTCACCACACCAGGGCCTGTGATTATGGCTGAGGCCAAATACACCACAACAGGGCCTGTGCTGCTGGTTGAGGCCAACTACACCAGACTACGGCCTGTGGCACTGGCTGAGGCCATCTGCACCACAACAGTGCTCTTCTTCTGGCCGAGGCAACGACACCACACCAGGGCCTGTGCTGCTTGTTGAGCCCAACTACACCACAACAGGGCCTGTGGCACTGGCTGTGGCCATGTACAACACAATAGTGCTATGCTTCTGGCCGAGGCCACTACACCACACCAGGGCCTGTGCTTCTTGCTGAGACCACCTACACCACACCAAGGCCTGTGCTTCTGGCTGAGCCCACTACTCCACACCAAGTCCTGTGCTTCTTGCTGAGGCAACCTAAACCACAACAGGGCCTGTGCTCCTGTTTGAGGCCAACTACACCGCACCAGGGTCTTTTGGAAGCCCATCTTCGCCGTATACAAAGAGTAAAAACCGAACATCGACATTGTAGACCCTTCATTGCAGACAATGGCCTGTGGCTCTGTCCTAGGCCATCTACACCACAGGAGTGCCTTTGCTTCTGGCCGAGGCCATCTTCACCACACCAGGGCCTGTGATTATGGCTGAGGCCAACTACACCACACCAGGGCCTGTGCTGCTGGTTGAGGCCAACTACACCACACCAGGGCCAGTGGCTCTGGCTGTGGCCATCTTCACCACACCAGTGCCGTTGCTTCTGTCCGAGACGACTACACCACACCAGGCCCTGTGCTTCTGGCTGAGGCCAACTACACCACACCAGGGCCTGTGATTATGGCCGAGGCGACTACACCACACCAGGCCTGTGCTTCTGGTTGAGGCCAACTACACCACACCAGGGCCTGTGATTATTGCTGAGGCCAACTACACCACACCAGGACCTGAGCTGCTGGCTGAGGCCAACTACACCACACCAGGACCTGAGCTGCTGGCTGAGCCCACTACTCCACACCAGGTCCTGTGCTTCTCGCTGAGGCAACCTAAACCACAACAGGGCCTGTGGCTCTGGCTGTGGCCATCTTCACCACACCAGTGCTCTGCTTCTGGCCGAGACGACTACACCACACCAGGCCCTGTGCTGCTGGCTTAGGCCAACTACACCACACCATGGCCTGTGATTATGGCTGAGGCCAACTACACCACACCAGGGCCTGTGCTGCTGGTTGAGGCCAACTACACCACACCAGGCCTGTGATTATTGCTGAGGCCAACTACCCCACACCAGGGCCTGTGCTGCTTGTTGAGCCCAACTACACCACACCAGGCCTGTGCTGCTGGTTGAGGCCAACTACACCACACCAGGGCCTGTGCTGCTGGTTGAGGCCAACTACACCACACCAGGGCCTGTGCGGCTGGTTGAGGCCATCGTCACCACAGCAGTGCCTTTGCTTCTGGCCGAGGCCATCTTCACCACACCAGGGGCTGCGATTATGGCCGAGGCGACTACACCACACCAGGGCCTGTGCTGCTGGTTGAGGCCAACTACACCACACCAGGCCTGTGTTGCTGGTTGAGGCCAACTACACCACACCAGGGCCTGTGATTATTGCTGAGGCCAACTACACCACACCAGGACCTGAGCTGCTGGTTGAGGCCAACTACACCACACCAGGGCCTGTGCTGCTGGTTGAGGCCAACTACACCACAACAGGCCCTGTGCGGCTGGTTGAGGCCATCTTCACCACACCAGTGCCTTTGCTTCTGGCCGAGGCCAACTTCACCACACCAGGGCCTGTGCTGCTGGTTGAGGCCAACTACACCACACCAGGGCCTGTGCTGCTTGTTGAGGCCATCTTCACCACACCAGTGCCGTTGCTTCGGGCCGAGGCCATCTTCACCACACCAGGGCCCGTGGCACTGGCTGTGGCCATGTACAACACAATAGTGCTATGCTTCTGGCCGAGGCGACTACACCACACCAGGGCCTGTGCTTCTTGCTGAGACCACCTACACCACACCATGGCTTGTGCTTCTTGCTGAGCCCACTACTCCACACCAGGTCCTGTGCTTCTTGCTGAGGCAACCTAAACCACAACAGGGCCTGTGCTGCTGTTTGAGGCCAAACTACACCACACCAGGGCCTGTGCTGCTGGGTGAGGCCAACTACACCACACCAGGGCCTGTGGCTCTGGCTGTGGCCATCTTCACCACACCAGTGCTCTGCTTCTGGCCGAGATGACTACACCACACCAGGCCCTGTGCTGCTGGCTGAGGCCAACTACACCACACCATGCCCTGTGATTATGGCTGAGGCCAACTACACCACACCAGGGCCTGTGCTGCTGGTTGAGGCCAACTACACCACACCAGGCCTGTGATTCAGGCTGAGGCCAACTACCCCACACCAGGGCCTGTGCTGCTTGTTGAGCCCAGCTACACCACACCAGGCCTGTGCTGCTCGTTGAGGCCAACTACACCACACCAGGGCCTGTGATTATTGCTGAGGCCAAGTACACCACACCAGGACCTGAGCTGCTGGTTGAGGCCAACTACACCACACCAGGGCCTGTGCGGCTAGTTGAGGCCATCTTCACCACACCAGTGCCTTTGCTTCTGGCCGAGGCCATCTTCACCACACCAGGGCCTGCGATTATGGCCGAGGCGACTACACCACACCAGGGCCTGTGCTGCTGGTTGAGGCCAACTACACCACACCAGGCCTGTGTTGCTGGTTGAGGCCAACTACACCACACCAGGGCCTGTGATTATTGCTGAGGCCAACTACACCACACCAGGACCTGAGCTGCTGGTTGAGGCCAACTACACCACACCAGGGCCTGTGCTGCTTGTTGAGGCCAACTACACCACACCAGGGCCTGTGCGGCTGGTTGAGGCCAACTACACCACACCAGGGCCTGTGCTGCTTGTTGAGCCCAACTACACCACACCAAGGCCCGTGGCACTGGCTGTGGCCATGTACAACACAATAGTGCTATGCTTCTGGCCGAGGCGACTACACCACACCAGGGCCTGTGCTTCTTTCTGAGACCACCTACACCACACCATGGCTTGTGCTGCTGGCTGAAGCCACCTTCACCACACCAAGGCCAGTGCTTCAGGCTGAGCCCACTACTCCACACCAGGTCCTGTGCTTCTTGCTGAGGCAACCTAAACCACAACAGGGCCTGTGCTGCTGTTTGAGGCCAACTACACCGCACCAGGGTCTTTTGGAAGGCCATCTTCGCCGTATACAAAGAGTAAAAACCCAACATCGACATTGTAGACCCTTCATTGCAGACAATGGCCTGTGGCTCTGTCCTAGGCCATCTACACCACAGGAGTGCCTTTGCTCCTGGCCAAGGCCATCTTGACCACACCAGGGCCTGTGATTATGGCTGATGCCCAACTTCACCACACCAGGGCCTGTGCTGCTGGTTGAGGCCAACTACACCACACTTGGGCCTGTGCTGCTTGTTGAGGCCATCTTCACCACACCAGTGCCGTTGCTTCTGGCCGAGGCGATCTTCACCACACCAGGGCCTGTGCTGCTTGTTGCGCCCAACTTCACCACACCAGGGCCTGTGCTGCATGTTGAGGCCAACTGCACCACACCAGGCCTGTGCTTCAGGCCGAGGCCAACTACCCCACACCAGGGCCTGTGCTGCTTGTTGAGCCCAACTACACCACACCAGGGCCTGTGGCACTGTCTGTGGCCATGTACAACACAATAGCGCTATGCTTCTGGCCGAGGCGACTACACCACACCAGGGCCTGTGCTTCTTGCGGAGACCACCTACACCACACCATGGCCTGTGCTGCTGGCTGAAGCCACCTTCACCACACCAAGGCCATTGCTTCTGGCTAAGCCCACTACTCCACACCAGGTCCTGTGCTTCTTGCTGAGGCAACCTAAACCACAACAGGGCCTGTGCTGCTGTTTGAGGCCAACTACACCGCACCAGGGTCTATTGGAAGGCCATCTTCGCCGTATAGAAAGAGTAAAAACCCAACATCGACATTGTAGACCCTTCATTGCAGACAATGGCCTGTGGCTCTGTCCTAGGCCATCTACACCACAGGAGTGCCTTTGCTTCTGGCCGAGGCCATCTTCACCACACCAGGGCCTGTGATTATGGCTGAGGCCAACTACACCACACCAGGGCCTGTGCTGCTGGTTGAGGCCAACTACACCACACCAGGGCCAGTGGCTCTGGCTGTGGCCATCTTCACCACACCAGTGCCGTTGCTTCTGGCCGAGACGACTACACCACACCAGGCCCTGTGCTGCTGGCTGAGGCCAACTACACCACACCAGGGCCTGTGATTATGGCCGAGGCGACTACACCACACCAGGGCCTGTGCTGCTGGTTGAGGCCAACTACACCACACCAGGCCTGTGCTGCTGGTTGAGGCCAACTACACCACACCAGGGCCTGTGATTATTGCTGAGGCCAACTACACCACACCAGGACCTGAGCTGCTGGTTGAGGCCAACTACCCCACACCAGGGCCTGTGCTGCTGGTTGAGGCCAACTACACCACACCAGGGCCTGTGCGGCTGGTTGAGGCCATCTTCACCACACCAGTGCCTTTGCTTCTGGCCGAGGCCATCTTCACCACACCAGGGCCTGTGATTATGGCTGAGGCCAACTACACCACACCAGGGCCTGTGGCTCTGGCTGTGGCCATCTTCACCACACCAGTGCTCTGCTTCTGGACGAGACGACTACACCACACCAGGCCCTGTGTTGCTGGCTGAGGCCAACTACTCCACACCAGGGCCTGTAATTATGGCTGAGGCCAACTACACCACACCAGGGCCTGTGCTGCTGGTTGAGGCCAACTACACCACACCAGGCCTGTGATTATTGCTGAGGCCAACTACCCACACCAGGGCCTGTGCTGCTTGTTGAGCCCAACTACACCACACCAAGTCCTGTGCTTCTTGCTGAGGCAACCTAAACCACAACAGGGCCTGTGGTGCTGTTTGAGGCCAACTACACCGCACCAGGGTCTTTTGGAAGGCCATCTTCGCCGTATAGAAAGAGTAAAAACCCAACATCGACATTGTAGACCCTTCATTGCAGACATGGCCTGTGGCTCTGTCCTAGGCCATCTACACCACAGGAGTGCCTTTGCTCCTGGCCAAGGCCATCTTCACCACACCAGGGCCTGTGATTATGCCTGAGGCCAACTTCACCACACCAGGGCCTGTGCTGCTGGTTGAGGCCAACTACACCACACCAGGGCCTGTGCTGCTGGTTGAGGCCAACTACACCACACCTGGACCTGTGGCTCTGGCTGTGGCCATCTTCACCACACCAGTGCTCTGCTTCTGTCCGAGACGACTACACCACACCAGGCCCTGTGCTCCTGGCTGAGGCCAACTACACCACACCAGGGCCTGTGATTATGGCCGAGGCCAACTACACCACACCAGGGCCTGTGCTGCTGGTTGAGGCCAACTACACCACACCAGGCCTGTGCTGCTGGTTGAGGCCAACTACACCACACCAGGGCCTGTGATTATTGCTGAGGCCAACTACACCACACCAGGACCTGAGCTGCTGGTTTAGGCCAACTACACCGCACCAGGGCCTGTGCTGCTCGTTGAGGCCAACTACACCACACCAGGGCCTTTTGGAATGCCATCTTCGCCGTATACAAAGAGTAAAAACCCAACATCGACATTGTAGACCATTCATTGCAGACAGTGGCCTGTTGCTCCTTCCTAGGCCATCTACACCACAGGAGTGCCTTTGCTCCTGGCCAAGGCCATCTTCACCACACCAGGGCCTGTGATTATGCCTGAGGCCAACTTCACCACACCAGGGCCTGTGCTGCTGGTTGAGGCCAACTACACCACACCAGGGCCTGTGCTGCTTGTTGAGGCCATCTTCACCACACCAGTGCCGTTGCTTCTGGCCGAGGCCATCTTCACCACACCAGGGCCTGTGCTGCATGTTGAGGCCAACTACACCACACCAGTGCCGTTGCTTCTGGCCGAGGCCATCTTCACCACACCAGGGCCTGTGCAGCATGTTGAGGCCAACTACACCACACCAGGGCCTGTGGCTCTGCCTGTGGCCATCTTCACCACACCAGGGCCTGTGATTATGGCTGAGGCCAAATACACCACAACAGGGCCTGTGCTGCTGGTTGAGGCCAACTACACCAGACTACGGCCTGTGGCACTGGCTGAGGCCATCTGCACCACAACAGTGCTCTTCTTCTGGCCGAGGCAACGACACCACACCAGGGCCTGTGCTGCTTGTTGAGCCCAACTACACCACAACAGGGCCTGTGGCACTGGCTGTGGCCATGTACAACACAATAGTGCTATGCTTCTGGCTGAGGCCACTACACCACACCAGGCCTGTGCTTCTTGCTGAGACCACCTACACCACACCAAGGCCTGTGCTTCTGGCTGAGCCCACTACTCCACACCAGGTCCTGTGCTTCTTGCTGAGGCAACCTAAACCACAACCAGGGCCTCTGCTCCTGTTTGAGGCCAACTACACCGCACCAGGGTCTTTTGGAAGCCCATCTTCGCCGTATACAAAGAGTAAAAACCGAACATCGACATTGTAGACCCTTCATTGCAGACAATGGCCTGTGGCTCTGTCCTAGGCCATCTACACCACAGGAGTGCCTTTGCTTCTGGCCGAGGCCATCTTCACCACACCAGGGCCTGTGATTATGGCTGAGGCCCAACTACACCACACCAGGGCCTGTGCTGCTGGTTGAGGCCAACTACACCACACCAGGGCCTGTGCTGCTTGTTGAGCCCAACTACACCACACCAGGCCTGTGCTGCTGGTTGAGGCCAACTACACCACACCAGGGCCTGTGCTGCTGGTTGAGGCCAACTACACCACACCAGGGCCTGTGCGGCTGGTTGAGGCCATCGTCACCACAGCAGTGCCTTTGCTTCTGGCCGAGGCCATCTTCACCACACCAGGGGCTGCGATTATGGCCGAGGCGACTACACCACACCAGGGCCTGTGCTGCTGGTTGAGGCCAACTACACCACACCAGGCCTGTGTTGCTGGTTGAGGCCAACTACACCACACCAGGGCCTGTGATTATTGCTGAGGCAGGACCTGAGCTGCTGGTTGAGGCCAACTTACACCACACCAGGGGCCTGTGCTGCTGGTTGAGGCCAACTACACCACACCAGGGCCTGTGCGGCTGATTGAGGCCATCTTCACCACACCAGTGCCTTTGCTTCTGGCCGAGGCCAACTTCACCACACCAGGGCCTGTGCTGCTGGTTGAGGCCAACTACACCACACCAGGGCCTGTGCTGCTTGTTGAGGCCATCTTCACCACACCAGTGCCGTTGCTTCGGGCCGAGGCCATCTTCACCACACCAGGGCCCGTGGCACTGGCTGTGGCCATGTACAACACAATAGTGCTATGCTTCTGGCCGAGGCGACTACACCA
The DNA here is from genome assembly GCF_036321145.2 of Pelmatolapia mariae. Lineage (NCBI taxonomy): Eukaryota > Metazoa > Chordata > Actinopteri > Cichliformes > Cichlidae > Pelmatolapia > Pelmatolapia mariae. Next base: position 20,221 of record NW_027052016.1, read on the forward strand.
CACCAGGGCCTGTGCTTCTTGCTGAGACCACCTACACCACACCATGGCTTGTGCTTCTTGCTGAGCCCACTACTCCACACCAGGTCCCTGTGCTTCTTGCTGAGGCAACCTAAACCACAACAGGGCCTGTGCTGCTGTTTGAGGCCAAACTACACCACACCAGGGCCTGTGCTGCTGGGTGAGGCCAACTACACCACACCAGGGCCTGTGGCTCTGGCTGTGGCCATCTTCACCACACCAGTGCTCTGCTTCTGGCCGAGATGACTACACCACACCAGGCCCTGTGCTGCTGGCTGAGGCCAACTACACCACACCATGGCCTGTGATTATGGCTGAGGCCAACTACACCACACCAGGGCCTGTGCTGTTGGTTGAGGCCAACTACACCACACCAGGCCTGTGATTCAGGCTGAGGCCAACTACCCCACACCAGGGCCTGTGCTGCTTGTTGAGCCAACTACACCACACCAGGCCTGTGCTGCTGGTTGAGGCCAACTACACCACACCAGGGCCTGTGATTATTGCTGAGGCCAACTACACCACACCAGGACCTGAGCTGCTGGTTGAGGCCAACTACACCACACCAGGGCCTGTGCGGCTGGTTGAGGCCATCTTCACCACACCAGTGCCTTTGCTTCTGGCCGAGGCCATCTTCACCACCACCAGGGGCTGCGATTATGGGCCGAGGCGACTACACCCACACCAGGGGCCTGTGCTGCTGGTTGAGGCCAACTACACCACACCAGGCCTGTGTTGCTGGTTGAGGCCAACTACACCACACCAGGGCCTGTGATTATTGCTGAGGCCAACTACACCACACCAGGACCTGAGCTGCTGGTTGAGGCCAACTACACCACACCAGGGCCTGTGCTGCTGGTTGAGGCCAACTACACCACACCAGGGCCTGTGCGGCTGGTTGAGGCCAACTACACCACACCAGGGCCTGTGCTGCTTGTTGAGCCCAACTACACCACACCAAGGCCCGTGGCACTGGCTGTGGCCATGTACAACACAATAGTGCTATGCTTCTGGCCGAGGCGACTACACCACACCAGGGCCTGTGCTTCTTTCTGAGACCACCTACACCACACCATGGCCTGTGCTGCTGGCTGAAGCCACCTTCACCACACCAAGGCCAGTGCTTCAGGCTGAGCCCACTACTCCACACCAGGTCCTGTGCTTCTTGCTGAGGCAACCTAAACCACAACAGGGCCTGTGCTGCTGTTTGAGGCCAACTACACCGCACCAGGGTCTTTTGGAAGGCCATCTTCGCCGTATACAAAGAGTAAAAACCCAACATCGACATTGTAGACACTTCATTGCAGACAATGGCCTGTGGCTCTGTCCTAGGCCATCTACACCACAGGAGTGCCTTTGCTCCTGGCCAAGGCCATCTTGACCACACCAGGGCCTGTGATTATGGCTGAGGCCCAACTTCACCACACCAGGGCCTGTGCTGCTGGTTGAGGCCAACTACACCACACCAGGGCCTGTGCTGCTTGTTGAGGCCATCTTCACCACACCAGTGCCGTTGCTTCTGGCCCGAGGCGATCTTCACCACACCAGGGCCTGTGCTGCTTGTTTGCGCCCAACTTCACCACACCAGGGCCTGTGCTGCATGTTGAGGCCAACTGCACCACACCAGGCCTGTGCTTCAGGCCGAGGCCAACTACCCCACACCAGGGGCCTGTGCTGCTTGTTGAGCCCAACTACACCACACCAGGGCCTGTGGCACTGTCTGTGGCCATGTACAAACACAATAGCGCTATGCTTCTGGCCGAGGCGACTACACCACACCAGGGCCTGTGCTTCTTGCTGAGACCACCTACACCACACCATGGCCTGTGTGCTGCTGGCTGAAGCCACCTTCACCACACCAAGGCCATTGCTTCTGGCTGAGCCCACTACTCCACACCAGGTCCTGTGCTTCTTGCTGAGGCAACCTAAACCACAACAGGGCCTGTGCTGCTGTTTGAGGCCAACTACACCGCACCAGGGTCTATTTGGAAGGCCATCTTCGCCGTATAGAAAGAGTAAAACCCAACATCGACATTGTAGACCCTTCATTGCAGACAATGGCCTGTGGCTCTGTCCTAGGCCATCTACACCACAGGAGTGCCTTTGCTTCTGGCCGAGGCCATCTTCACCACACCAGGGCCTGTGATTATGGCTGAGGCCAACTACACCACACCAGGGCCTGTGCTGCTGGTTGAGGCCAACTACACCACACCAGGGCCAGTGGCTCTGGCTGTGGCCATCTTCACCACACCAGTGCCGTTGCTTCTGGCCGAGACGACTACACCACACCAGGCCCTGTGCTGCTGGCTGAGGCCAACTACACCACACCAGGGCCTGTGATATGGCCGAGGCGACTACACCACACCAGGGCCTGTGCTGCTGGTTGAGGCCAACTACACCACACCAGGCCTGTGCTGCTGGGTTGAGGCCAACTACACCACACCAGGGCCTGTGATTATTGCTGAGGCCAACTACACCACACCAGGACCTGAGCTGCTGGTTGAGGCCAACTACCCCACACCAGGGCCTGTGCTGCTGGTTGAGGCCAACTACACCACACCAGGGCCTGTGCGGCTGGTTGAGGCCATCTTCACCACACCAGTGCCTTTGCTTCTGGCCGAGGCCATCTTCACCACACCAGGGCCTGTGATTATGGCTGAGGCCAACTACAACCACACCAGGGCCTGTGGCTCTGGCTGTGACCATCTTCACCACACCAGTGGCTCTGCTTCTGGACGGAGCGACTACACCACACCAGGCCCTGTGTTGCTGGCTGAGGCCAACTACTCCACACCAGGGCCTGTGATTATGGCTGAGGCCAACTACACCACACCAGGGCCTGTGCTGCTGGTTGAGGCCAACTACACCACACCAGGCCTGTGCTTCAGGCCGAGGCCAACTACCCCACACCAGGGCCTGTGCTGCTTGTTGAGCCCAACTACACCACACCAGGGCCCTGTGGCACTGGCTGTGGCCATGTACAACACAATAGTGCTATGCTTCTGGCCGAGGCGACTACACCACACCAGGGCCTGTGCTTCTTCCTGAGACCACCTACACCACACCATGGCCTGTGCTGCTGGCTGAAGCCACCTTCACCACACCAAGGCCATTGCTTCTGGCTGAGCCCACTACTCCACACCAGGTCCTGTGCTTCTTGCTGAGGCAACCTAAACCACAACAGGGCCTGTGCTGCTGTTTGAGGCCAACTACACCGCACCAGGGTCTTTTGGAAGGCCATCTTCGCCGTATACAAAGAGTAAAAACCCAACATCGACATTGTAGACCCTTCATTGCAGACAATGGCCTGTGGCTCTGTCCTAGGCCATCTACACCACAGGAGTGCCTTTGCTTCTTGGCCGAGGCCATCTTCACCACACCAGGGCCTGTGATTATGGCTGAGGCCAACTACACCACACCAGGGCCTGTGCTGCTGGTTGAGGCCAACTACACCACACCAGGGCCAGTGGCTCTGGCTGTGGCCATCTTCACCACACCAGTGCCGTTGCTTCTGGCCGAGACGACTACACCACACCAGGCCCTGAGCTTCTGGCTGAGGCCAACTACACCACACCAGGGCCTGTGATTATGGCCGAGGCGACTACACCACACCAGGCCTGTGCTTCTGGTTGAGGCCAACTACACCACACCAGGGCCTGTGATTATTGCTGAGGCCTACTACACCACACCAGGACCTGAGCTGCTGGCTGAGGCCAACTACACCACACCAGGACCTGAGCTGCTGGCTGAGCCCACTACTCCACACCAGGTCCTGTGCTTCTCGCTGAGTCAACCTAAACCACAACAGGGCCTGTGGCTCTGGCTGTGGCCATCTTCACCACACCAGTGCTCTGCTTCTGGCCGAGACGACTACACCACACCAGGCCCTGTGCTGCTGGCTTAGGCCAACTACACCACACCATGGCCTGTGATTATGGCTGAGGCCAACTACACCACACCAGGGCCTGTGCTGCTGGTTGAGGCCAACTACACCACACCAGGCCTTTGATTATTGCTGAGGCCAACTACCCCACACCAGGGCCTGTGCTGCTTGTTGAGCCCAACTACACCACACCAGGCCTGTGCTGCTGGTTGAGGCCAACTACACCACACCAGGGCCTGTGCTGCTGGTTGAGGCCAACTACACCACACCAGGGCCTGTGCGGCTGGTTGAGGCCATCGTCACCACAGCAGTGCCTTTGCTTCTGGCCGAGGCCATCTTCACCACACCAGGGGCTGCGATTATGGCCGAGGCGACTACACCACACCAGGGCCTGTGCTGCTGGTTGAGGCCAACTACACCACACCAGGCCTGTGTTGCTGGTTGAGGCCAACTACACCACACCAGGGCCTGTGATTATTGCTGAGGCCAACTACACCACACCAGGACCTGAGCTGCTGGTTGAGGCCAACTACACCACACCAGGGCCTGTGCTGCTGGTTGAGGCCAACTACACCACACCAGGGCCCTGTGCGGCTGATTGAGGCCATCTTCACCACACCAGTGCCTTTGCTTCTGGCCGAGGCCAACTTCACCACACCAGGGCCTGTGCTGCTGGTTGAGGCCAACTACACCACACCAGGGCCTGTGCTGCTTGTTGAGGCCATCTTCACCACACCAGTGCCGTTGCTTCGGGCCGAGGCCATCTTCACCACACCAGGGCCCGTGGCACTGGCTGTGGCCATGTACAACACAATAGTGCTATGCTTCTGGCCGAGGCGACTACACCACACCAGGGCCTGTGCTTCTTGCTGAGACCACCTACACCACACCATGGCTTGTGCTTCTTGCTGAGCCCACTACTCCACACCAGGTCCTGTGCTTCTTGCTGAGGCAACCTAAACCACAACAGGGCCTGTGCTGCTGTTTGAGGCCAAACTACACCACACCAGGGCCTGTGCTGCTGGGTGAGGCCAACTACACCACACCAGGGCCTGTGGCTCTGGCTGTGGCCATCTTCACCACACCAGTGCTCTGCTTCTGGCCGAGATGACTACACCACACCAGGCCCTGTGCTGCTGGCTGAGGCCAACTACACCACACCATGGCCTGTGATTATGGCTGAGGCCAACTACACCACACCAGGGCCTGTGCTGTTGGTTGAGGCCAACTACACCACACCAGGCCTGTGATTCAGGCTGAGGCCAACTACCCCACACCAGGGCCTGTGCTGCTTGTTGAGCCCAACTACACCACACCAGGCCTGTGCTGCTGGTTGAGGCCAACTACACCACACCAGGGCCTGTGATTATTGCTGAGGCCAACTACACCACACCAGGACCTGAGCTGCTGGTTGAGGCCAACTACACCACACCAGGGCCTGTGCGGCTGGTTGAGGCCATCTTCACCACACCAGTGCCTTTGCTTCTGGCCGAGGCCATCTTCACCACACCAGGGGCTGCGATTATGGCCGAGGCGACTACACCACACCAGGGCATGTGCTGCTGGTTGAGGCCAACTACACCACACCAGGCCTGTGTTTGCTGGTTGAGGCCAACTACACCACACCAGGGCCTGTGACTATTGCTGAGGCCAACTACCACACCAGGACCTGAGCTGCTGGTTGAGGCCAACTACACCACACCAGGGCCTGTGCTGCTGGTTGAGGCCAACTACACCACACCAGGGCCTGTGCGGCTGGTTGAGGCCAACTACACCACACCAGGGCCTGTGCTGCTTGTTGAGCCCAACTACACCACACCAAGGCCCGTGGCACTGGCTGTTGGCCATGTACAACACAATAGTGCTATGCTTCTGGCCGAGGCGACTACACCACACCAGGGCCTGTGCTTCTTTCTGAGACCACCTACACCACACCATGGCCTGTGCTGCTGGCTGAAGCCACCTTCACCACACCAAGGCCAGTGGCTTCAGGCTGAGGCCACTACTCCCACACCAGGTCCTGTGCTTCTTGCTGAGGCAACCTAAACCACAACAGGGCCTGTGCTGCTGTTTGAGGCCACTACACCGCACCAGGGTCTTTTGGAAGGCCATCTTCGCCGTATACAAAGAGTAAAAACCCAACATCGACATTGTAGACCCTTCATTGCAGACAATGGCCTGTGGCTCTGTCCTAGGCCATCTACACCACAGGAGTGCCTTTGCCCTGGCCAAGGCCATCTTGACCACAACCAGGGCCTGTGATTATGGCTGAGGCCCAACTTCACCACACCAGGGCCTGTGCTGCTGGTTGAGGCCAACTACACCACACCAGGGCCTGTGCTGCTTGTTGAGGCCATCTTCACCACACCAGTGCCGTTGCTTCTGGCCGAGGCGATCTTCACCACACCAGGGCCTGTGCTGCTTGTTGCGCCCAACTTCACCACACCAGGGCCTGTGCTGCATGTTGAGGCCAACTGCACCACACCAGGCCTGTGCTTCAGGCCGAGGCCAACTACCCCACAACCCAGGGCCTGTGCTGCTTGTTGAGCCCAACTACACCACACCAGGGCCTGTGGCACTGTCTGTGGCCATGTACAAACACAATAGCGCTATGCTTCTGGCCGAGGCGACTACCACCACACCAGGGCCTGTGCTTCTTGCTGAGACCACCTACACCACACCATGGCCTGTGCTCCTGGCTGAAGCCCACCTTCACCACACCAAGGCCATTGCTTCTGGCTGAGCCCACTACTCCACACCAGGTCCTGTGCTTCTTGCTGAGGCAACCTAAACCACAACAGGGCCTGTGCTGCGTTTGAGGCCAACTACACCGCATCAGGGTCTATTGGAAAGGCCATCTTCGCCGTATAGAAAGAGTAAAAAACCCAACATCGACATTGTAGACCCTTCATTGCAGACAATGGCCTGTGGCTCTGTCCTAGGCCATCTACTACCACAGGAGTGCCTTTGCTTCTGGCCGAAGCCATCTTCACCACACCAGGGCCTGTGATTATGGCTGAGGCCAACTACACCACACCAGGGGCCTGTGCTGCTGGTTGAGGCCAACTACACCACACCAGGGCCTGTGGCTCTGGCTGTGGCCATCTTCACCACCACCAGTGCTCTGCTTCTGGCCGAGACGACTACACCACACCAGGCCCTGTGCTCCTGGCTGAGGCCAACTACCACACCAGGGCCTGTGATTATGGCCGAGGCAACTACACCACACCAGGGCCTGTGCTGCTGGTGAGGCCAACTACACCACACCAGGCCTGTGCTGCTGGTTGAGGCCAACTACACCACACCAGGGCCTGTGATTATTGCTGAGGCCAGCTACACCACACCAGGACCTGAGTTGCTGGTTGAGGCCAACTACACCACACCAGGGCCTGTGCTGCTAGTTGAGGCCAACTACACCACACCAGGGCCTTTGGAATGCCATCTTCGCCGTATACAAAGAGTAAAAACCCAAAATCGACATTGTAGACCATTCATTGCAGAAAATGGCCTGTGGCTCCTTCCTAGGCCATCTACATCACAGGAGTGCCTTTGCTCCTGGCCAAGGCCATCTTCACCACACCAGGGCCTGTGATTTATGGCTGAGGGCCAACTTCACACACCACACCAGGGGCCTGTGCTGCTGGGTTGAAGGCCAACTACACCACACCAG
>NW_027052017.1:0-36637 GCF_036321145.2 Pelmatolapia mariae
TTTCAGGCCCCTCTTCTGTGGAACCAGCTTCCAGTTTGGATTCAGGAGACAGACACTATCTCTACTTTCAAGGTTAGGCTTAAAACTTTCCTTTTTGCTAAAGCATATAGTTAGGGCTGGACCAGGTGACCCTGAATCCTCCCTTAGTTATGCTGCAATAGACGTAGGCTGCCGGGGATTCCCATGATGCATTGAGTTTTTCCTTTCCAGTCACCTTCTCACTCACTATGTGTTAATAGACCTCTCTGCATCGAATCATATCTGTTATTAATCTCTGTCTCTCTTCCACAGCATGTCTTTCATCCTGTTTTCCTTCTTTCACCCCAACCGGTCGCAGCAGATGGCCGCCCCTCCCTGAGCCTGGTTCTGCCGGAGGTTTCTTCCTGTTAAAAGGGAGTTTTTCCTTCCCACTGTCGCCAAAGTGCTTGCTCATAGGGGGTCATATGATATGATTGTTGGGTTTTTCTCTGTATTTATTATTGTGCTATCTACTGTACAATATAAAGCGCCTTGAGGCGACTTTTGTTGTGATTTGGCGCTATATAAATAAAATTGAATTGAATTGAATTGAATTGACCTTTAACTTGGACTCTAATCATTTCCAGTCTTTCTCAAGCTTTGATGTGATTCTGCAGCCACACGCTGATCTATTTCCCACAAACACAGAGACTTCTGTCAACAATGAGTTTAAAGTGTCACATATTGCAGTTATTTGCATCATACATTGCTGATGATGTACTTTTTGAATACCACACAATTTTACCAGCAGGTGAGGCTGTCTTCATACATATAAGTTCAAGATTACTTTGTTACTTTTACATTTAAAATAGTGGGTCTACTTAATTATTTGTCCCATATTGTTCCATATTGATTTTGACCTGCTGGAAGCAGCCATCAGAAGATGGTTAACCTGTGTTCATGAAGGACTGGACATGTTCAGCAACAATAGGAGGGCTGTAAGATTTAAACAATAATCAGATGTGCCAAGAAGACAGGATGGATCCATGCTTTCATGTTTTTTTATGTCAAATTCTGACCCCATCAATCTAAGATCAGAGCTAAAAGTGAGACTAATCAGACTAGATAACAGTTTTTCAATCTTCTATTATCTAACATTGATAAACCTGCAGAATCTTCCTCTTCTTTGGTGACAGAAGTGGCGTCCGGTGTGGTCTTCTGCAGCTGTAGCCGATCTGCTACAAAGCTTGATGTGTTATGCATTCTGAGATGCTCTTCTGCATTGATTGTAACAAGCTACGTTTTCTTCCCATCAGCTTGAAGCAATCAAATCATTCTTATTTTACACAGAGACCCACCACTGGATATTGTCTCTTTTTCTAGTCTCTGTAAACTAGTGATGGTTATGTGGAAAATCCCAGTATCAGCAGTTTCTGAAATAGTCCCATGTCATTGTCAAACTCATTTAAATCACCTTTCTTTCCCATTCTCTGCTCTGTTTAATCTTCAGCAGATTATGTTGATCATATCTACATGCTTAAATGGCCTGTGTTGCTGTGATTTACTGAGGAAGTGAACAGGTGCATCCAGTGAACTAAATCTCATTACTGTAATATTTTTAAAGGTATAATATTTCATATAAAGTCTTTGTGGGAAACCACTGTGTTCAGAGGTAAGTTTATAATATGTTGTGCCTGCAAAATATCAGGAACGGCCAATCAAAGGAAAGAAAATGAGAGGCAATTTTATGTCTATTAAGGTATTAATATTGTTATCTGACTAATGTGTAAGAAAAGTTAAAATAGAGTCAAAGTGGGGCCTCCCTGCTGCTGCGGAGTCGGTGCGGTCTGCATCTCCCCACCGCAGGGAAAAGGGTAACACCACCTGGGTCTGGGTGCAGTTTCCCCCTCCAGGGGCAAGGGTACCTAGACCCGGGGCTTAGAGTACGCTTGGGGAGTGTGATTGTGTGTACAGTGTCTCTTTATGTCTGTCTCCACGTTGGGTGAGTGTTGAGTAATTGCATATGAGAGCATGAGGGTGGGAATGGATGTTTGTATCTGTGTGTGCCTGTATGTCTGTGTCTATATGTCAGGTCGGGTATCAGACGCCACCTCTCTGGGGACATCTCAGGCCCTCCAAGGTATGGAGGCCTATCTCCCCCCACCACTTCCCCTGCCAGTGGCAGACACCCTCAGACATCGGTGCGTTGGTGGGTCTCTGTGTCCGGGGATGGGCGTCCAGGTACACACCGGCTCACTCCTTGGTGGCTGCTTGTCGGGGCCTGGAACCTGGGGCTCGCTCTGGCCACTTTGGGGGTGGGGTGCCCTTGGCCTCTCGGCCTGGGGCTCGGTCACTCTGGTGCAGCTGGCTGCCGGCGGAGCTCACGGGCACGTCACTGCAACCTCCCCTGGCTTCTGCTCCGCGGCTGCTGAGTGACCCCTCATCTGGGACTCTCCTCAGCTCTTTCTGGGATAGTGGCGCGGCTGCCCCTCTGTTGGTCTTCCTTGGTCTCTTGTGTTCTGGGGGCCTCTGGATGTCTGGAGTTTCGATCTCCTCCATACCTGCTTCATGCCCTGGAGGACGGGGCAGTGGCCCCCCACACCCTCTAGCAGATCATTACATGAAGGAACCTTTTAAAAACAAGCGCGTCCATGCTCACAGGTGTACACACAGGTGATCACACACACAAACTACACCCTTTTTGGCTCCTACCTCAAAGCACACTGTGCGCTGTCGATCTTACGTGCTGCACAATAATGTTTAACATTTAGTATTTACTGTTATATTCCCATAGATCATCATGATGTTGTTTATTCTATTGCTCTTGTCTTCTTCTGCTTGTTTTCTTTTTTCTTTCTCAACTGGTGATCCAGGTGATTGATTGATGTATTTTTTTTGTCTGCTTATTTTGTTGGTTTTTGTTTTTTGCCCTTTATCCCCGTCCCTCTTCCCTGCTGTTTTTTCCCCCTCTTTCTTTCTCCCTTTTCTTTTCCTCATTCAAGTCTGTCCCGTATCTAGCAAGTGAAAATAAAAAATAAAATAAACAATAAAAGGTGAATCAAATAGACCATTACGGCAAGGCTGGGATGGTCCATTTGGTAAAGTAAATCCGTTGGGCATCTTTCTTCGCCTTTAGACAATAATTCTGATGGCAAAAGAGCCAAACGGGACAGGCAAAAAAAATAAAAAAATAGAGTCAAAGCAACACTGTGCCACATTGGCATATGTACGTAAACATGCACTTGAATGACATTCTTGGATATAATGATCCAGTAAAAAGAAGAAAATCTTGTTAAAACGAATTAGCACCATTATAATGTAGACTTTAGAAAACGCATAGCCACAAAAAGCCACTTACTTTGTTATGTTAAACTACGGATAAACACAGAAAACCTGTTCACCTCCTCCATGTTTGATCAAATCCTAGCTTTGCATTTGGTCAGTTCTGTTTATTCTCCTGAAAGAGCAGGAAAATTTAGTAAATGAGCCTGAGTCATGTCCCTGTGGAGTGTGAAATACGGGTCAGGAAATGTGAAGCTCACACTGGAGGAAATGGTGCTGACCTAATTGCGTGAGGTACGAGTTTAGATTACGTCCTGTGATTAGAAATATGAGCTGTGTGTCTGTGGGTCCATTTGTGAGCATGAAAGAAAATGGCTACAGCTATACTCTGCAGACAGTAGCATAGCAGTATGGAAGAGTTTAAATTAATAACTTTAATAAATGATGTCACTCTAATATTTATCATTTCATTTCAAACTGTGCAAAAATATGATCTCATTATTTAAAAAAAGAAAGAAAGGAAAAACAAAGTTCTGTAGCCAGGCCACTTTTGCTTAGTGTGGTTGGCATTGTTTTACTGAAAAAGATCAGAGTTCCATGAAAACGTTGTCAGAATGGAAGCAGATGTTGCTCTAAAACCTGAATTATGTGGTTATTTAATTAGCAGCGCTGATGCCAAGTAACAGTCTGTTTACGACTTATATTTACTGGGACATCTTATTTAGCACTAGTTAAACAGTTAGCTATAAGTTAGCTAGAGGTTCAATGTTTGAAGCTAGTTAAACTAATAGTCTAAAAAATTACTTTTTCTTCAAGAAGAAGTTTGCTGTAAAAAACAGCAAAACAAAACATTGTTAATAATTTTCGTGCCCTGCTTATAAATGCTAAATAGGTGCCTTTAACCTCCTAAGACCTGAACTCTTCCACGGCATGCATTTTTAATTTCTCTTTGATATTTGGGCATATTGGGACCTGATGATTGTAAAAACAAAGAATTACCAGATTTTTTATTTTTACCTAATTTTTGTTTCTAAGAAAAATGAGCGCCACATATGAGGATATTCGTTTAAAATTTCGATAGAACAGTAGCAGTATAATGTCTTATTATGCGGATATCAGGCCTTTTGTAGAGCATAATTGAGTATTTTGGTCTAAATAACCCAAAATGTGATGTCGCCAGGTCCTAGGAGGTTAAGGAACAAACATACCATTCACATTATCACATTGTCAAGAATGGGCTGTTTAAGCCTAGCATAGGGTCATTAACCTAATGAGGGTAGGCTAAAGGCAACAAATCAAACAGAGTGACAACACATAATCACACCAAAATCTAAACAAAAGCAGCATTTATCATTGACATCATAAAGGTCATCGCCGTTTCATTTGCTAATTTTACAGTGAGGATTTCCCGTCTTTCATCCACTCATTTCCTTCCTTCCTGTCTTCTTTCACAGCTGCTGGACATAATTTTTAGCTGCTATCCTGTAGGCAACCACAATACTTTCACACATACCATTATCGCCCAAGTCTCTTACTGCTATTGAGTTGTACAAATGATGAATGAAGGTTTGTAAAAAATCTACTTCTTAAATGTCTGTGTGCAAGACATTTGACGCAGCGAATCTGGTAAACGGAACTTCCGCAACTTGCAGTTAACACAGGATTTTACCACCTAAACCTCAAAAACAAAGCATCACATGCGACACATGTTGGTAAACTGTCACACATTGCAGTTTCGTCATGTTGTAATGATTTTACTTCTCTTTAAAACTGCTTAGGAAGAACAGTTTCCATTGGAGGGAAGTAACTCCATGAACTGCAAAGGAAAGGAAAATAAATCTAGGGCTGAAGAGTCACTTACGTGAAGCCTCACAAAATTCTCTTGAAAGACCCTGAGCAAATGTATGACTTATATAAATGCCAAAAACGCTCCTATGTTTCCTGCTTAGTGAGCTTTAGTACACTGCAGAACGTTTTAAAATGCCTAAATGATGCCTGAAGGATGCGGTCTTCCCGCTTAGGATCAGACGCGTGGAAGGAGCCACAGGGCTGGGTGAAGGCTCCAGAATTTGTTTTTGGGATTTTTTATTTCCTGCGTGCCTCAGCATACTTCTTTACAAACTGTTCCTTAGGCCTTCTGATCCAAAACAAGAGTAAAGCTTTTTTTGTGCTGCCTGTTTAAGAAAGCTGGCACCGCAGAAGCAGAGGCGTTCAAGTGTTTATCTAAGCCCTGAGTGGACGTGGCTTTGCTTTCCTCCAAACTTTGCGACTGTAGGGTACTTTGCTTCAGGGCTTCCAGTTCAAAGCAGTCTTTACCCATTTGTAAATGTTTGCCTACCTCATATTAAAAGAAAAACCTCCTCAGGGCTCTCATTAAATGTTCACTGGGACTGTGGCAGTGTCTTTTGGTGGTTAAATCAATTGGTTATGATGGATAAAATGACTGAATCTGGATTAGTTTGGTATTTGAATGTGTCCAAAATTTTAAAAAAGGACAGAAAGTAATTAGCCCTTACATTTAAGGCCTCTGAATCATTTCCAACACATTATTAAACTCCATGAAGACGTGATAGAAAACACATTTTTACAGCTTGTGTACAGTAGATGATCATTTCTAATTCAAAATAGCAGAATGACTTGTTTCCTTGAAAAAAGGTAGTTTTCTACAGTTATGTGTCTACAATATGATAACCTGGCAGGTTCATTTCATAATTCAGAGACAGACATAATCTGTCTCTGAATGCACCGTTTTTCAGATAAGTGTCTGTCAAGAAGTAACTATATAGACTGTAAATAAAAATGGACAAAGTAACATGCATGGCATCACCGATTGGTTTGTGGACTACAATTATATTTAATGACATATTTATTTAATTATTTATTTTTAAACCCAAAGTAACATATTAGGGTACTGTGGGGATATGAATGCTAGCTATCTGCCTTTGTTAATAAAGCAACATGATTTTGCTATTCTTTAGTGCTGTTCAAATGTATAGTGGACTTGACATCCCATAATGCCTTGCGAGACGTACCGTACAGTAATATTATAAACGAAGGAACCATCCATGGTGTTACTTTAGTCATGTGATATATGGCAGCGGTCCCCAACCGTTTTTTGCACCATGGACCAGTTTATGTCCAATAATATTTTCACAGACAGGCCTTTAAGGTGTCACAGATAAATACAACAAAATAAAACCAGTACCAGTACCCAAAAAAAAGAAGATTTATTCATAACACACGGGAAAAGACCCAGGGAAACTGAGTTAACGATAAAAACAATAAAAAAATAATGCTAAAAACCGATAAAAACCCTGAAAACCATAAATTTCACATCCAAGCCTCATCTCTTGTGGCCCGGTATCAAACAACTCATGGACCGATACCAGTCCGGGGTCTGGGGGTTGGGGCCCTCTGGTATATGGTCACCTATTCACCCACTGAGCTAAACTGGCACCCAAGATGCATCAGCGTTTTAAATGCTACATTACATGTTCATGCAGTAAAAATCTACACCTGTAGTAGCTCACTGGTCACTTTGTTAAGTACACCTGTTCAACTGGTCATTAATTGGTGAGTTCAAGCATATAGACATGATCAAAATGACCTGCTGAATTTTAAACTGGACATCAGAATGGGAGAAAAAGGTGATTTAAGTGAGTCTGAACATGACATGGTTGTAGGCTGGTCTGAGTATTTCAGAAATTTCTGATACTGGGATTTTCCCACTCAGCCATCTCTAGGGTTTATGTGAAATGGTCCAGGAAAGAGAAAACAGGAGAATGGCCAGACTGTTTTGAGCTGAAAAGAAATCAGTAATTCAAAAGCCTCTCTGAATGCACAGCATGTTAAACTTTGAAGCAGAAGACCACATCAGGTGTCACTTAAGAACAGAAAACTCAGGCTACAATTCATGGGCTCAACAAAATTGCACAATAAAACATGGAAAAGACTAGAAAATGGTCTAAATAGTTTCAGAATTGGACCTAATTGACATAAAAGCATGAATCTTGCCTTGTATCAGTGGTTCAGGCTGGTGGTTTAATGGTGTGGGAGGTATTCTCTTAACTAAGCACTGCTTAAACACCGCAGTCTCTACCTGAGGGTTGTTCCTGATCATGTCCATGCCAGTCAGCTCATCTTCTCATGGCTGCCTCCAGCAGGATAATGCATCATATCAAAAGCTCAAATCATCTCAAACTGCTACTTCTTGAACATGATAATGGCAGATTTGCAGCAGCCAATAAATTTGCAGTAGTGATGCTATCATGTCGACATGGACAGAAATCTCTGAGGAATGTTTCAAACACCTCGTTGAATCTACAGCACAAAGAATTAAGTCCCAACCCAATACTAGCAAGGTGTAACTACAAAGTTGATGAATATTTGCTACTGTCTTTAGCAGGGAGTTGCTAATACTTTTCTCTCTCTTTTCTCTCCCCCTTTTTTAATGGTTGCTTGCCAGTTGGTGTTTAGAACATTTATTTGCTGAAAAACAGATGCTTGGTGTAGCTGTGAGTGGTGTTTCTTTTAGTGTATTGCCTCTTTGAAATTCTTTGACTAATGCCGTTTTCCCATCTATGAACCATAATTGCCACAAATGAAATTTTCTCATTTGTTCCTTTCATACAGAACATTAATTTGACCAGCTTTAAGTGTTGTATAATGAAAATGGATCTAAAACCTGGATGGAAGCAGAAGTCCAGAAAAGCTTTCTAACCTCGTTGTTGGGGAATCCTCATTCTGACTTCATCATTTACAACTTTGCACCCCTACTGGCTTCTTACTGACTGCTAGTCTTGGAAGTCATTGTAGTATGATGTCATTATTGTCAAGAGCTCAAAGGGGTGACAGGCAGCTGGCCGGTGAGCTTGGGCTCAAAAAGCTGTTTCACATTAGTCCTGCTTGGCCTTCACTTCCACACAACAGCAGAGTGAATCATAGCGCTGGGAATTGAAAGTCGCCGTGACTGCAGACTAATAAATCCCACGGTGAAATGTCTCACCAGTAACTGCATGTCTGTCAAACACATCCAAGTGCAAGATGAAGATAAAAATAATGGTTACCAAACAAGAGCACATGACATCATCAGCTACTATTTTAAATACAAGAAGCCTTCCAGACTAACAGCAATTAACATTTTAACTGCTGCAGAGGCAAAAGACTTGTGATGTACTAACAGCTTGAGCCATCATAGTCTTCTGTTTTTTTGTTTTGTTTTTTAAAGTCAACAACTACAGAAGGAACCTTGAAAACAAGTGGTCACAATGGCAAATCTGGGGTAACGTGTTCACCCGCAGGCTAACCGACTGCTTCTTCTGAGCCAGCTCTCAGCAGGACTGCCACACTGTGCCAGTGTACTGTGCTTTAGTGAAAACTTTGAAGCCCTGTGGATACTGCCCTTATGTGTTGTACTTACAGAGGGGATTAAAGAGGACGAGGTCACCCTTCCAACATGAACTGACTGTACTGGACACTGGATGTTGCTTACTGTTCAGAAGCTAAATCTTAAATTGTCCTTCCTGTGATTTCCACTTGCAGAAGTCTTTCATTACTCTTTTTTCCCTTGCCTTAAGGCCAGTGTAGCTATGCATTACCCTAACCACACAGGATATGTTGGTTGTAGACTATGTTTACCATGTATTGTATTTCTATGGACGGACATGATGGCATGCTTGGGATAGAACGAGCACAGACACACGCAAGGGTTTCTGCTTTAACAATAGGTTTTGTTTGGCTGCTTGACTGGTGACATCAGTTGTTTCTGTTTTAGGAGTTGTCTGCAAACGCTGCTGGCCCATCCTCAGACATGTTACAAACATCGAGTTGTCCCACAGCTCATATATCCTATATGTCTTCCTTGCCCCATAAATATATATTTTCTCTTGTGTCTTCATTTAAACTCCTCCTTGCCACCCTACACCTCCATCTCTTTACTTAAACAATTTAAAATTTATTTTCCTTACTTATTATATTTTATTGCCATTGGATCGGTTTCCTACGAGCCATGCACTGACCTGTCTTTTTGTCAACGCCTTGTGTTTGCTCTGTGGGTGAGATATTTTTATACGACCTCTGGGGTTCCGCTTGTCTCTCTCACGCAGCTTCTTTTTCTAAAATAATTTGGAGGCTGCAAGTAAACTAAAGCTAACATTTAAACCTCCCCCTCTCTCATCACAACTCTTTCACCACCACAAGAGTAGCTGACACCCAATCCGGCCCCTAACGGCTGTGCCCCTTTCACGTCTACTTTTAATGCTTGCATTTTCGGCAAACGTGTGAGCTTTAATCATAACAAGATGCCTTGCTGCACTATAAATTTGTCTATCATTGAATAAATACAAATTTTGTCCTAATGTCGTCACTGAAGTCACTTCAGTACCCTTGGGGGTACTAAAACAGGCATTGTGGCAGTGACCTCTCATGCTAAGGTTATGCTCACCTCCAAGAATTAGCAGTTCAGGTTCACCTGCAGGATGCATGTGCATTTGGTTAATTGTTGTGTCGTGATAACAAATAGCTGTCACTCACACCAAAGCAGTTAACACCCAGTTTATATTAGATTTCATTTTTATTTCACTTATTTATATTCAATAAACAGCTGAAATGTACAAAATGAACATGAGTAGAAATGCTTGAATCTTAATAAATGCAGAGATCAGTGGTGAGCAGAGGGAAAAGGGAAAAGGGGAGGGGGAGAGCACAGAGGCACAATTCACACACATGGTTCTAGTTAGCAGACTCCTATTAAGGACAGTGTGGTCTGGAAGAAACTTTACATTTCACAGTCGAAGGGCATTTTTAAGACACTTCTACTCACCGCTGAAAGGTCACTTTCAGTCATTTCATTTATGCAGGGATAATGCTCGCTGTGTGATTGAAGCGAACATTAGAGGGCAACGTCAGGAAAGTTGGAGCGCTAACAAAAGTAGAGGTCAGCAGTGGTTTACATAGTAAAGTAATATATAGCCAAGGGAAAAAAACATGTCCGGGTCTATAAGCACCAGCTTGCCTTAGGAATGTGTTGTAGGTTTCCAGTGGTAGGTGAGATCTTTTGATTTGTTTTGAATTGGCACAGCAGCTCTGGTAAGTCAGCCCCTCTGGATGTTTTTCTGACTAGCTAGGGTTGGCTGATGATATGTATTTCTAATGCTAATACCACATACATGTTCAGCGTTGTTTTTGAAGTGAGTCCATTCACCGTGCTATCTCAAACTACTGGTTAAAAGCTGGTACAGCCAACCTTTGATGGCTGGAAATGGAGCAAAACGCCACTTTGAGATGAACTTCAGAGAAGCTTAAAACGTGAGACTAGCAGTCTGAATGCAGAGAACTCTGATAGCGGACGTCTTGGGGGAAGGGAGGGATCAGGTGCCTTTGTGTCTGGGTTTCAAGTTCACTGTTTAAAAAAGCTTTCCTTCGCTTTTCCATGCCTGAGTCCAAAGGATCATTAAATTGAAAAAACAAAAAAAGGTCTAAAGCACTTTCACACTCAGATTCATGGAAAACGAGAAAGCGAGGAAACCTTAGTGTAGGTATGTGGGATCGTGGCCAAAGTGGCTTTTGGTTCTTATCTGAAACAGCAAATCACCTCAAGATTTAAAATCCGTTACTGGCGTTAATGTGAAACAGCCCAAACACAACTCTTAGTCTGACCCTGACCACAGATCAGGTGTCACAACTGCTGGCAGCCTTGTGAATTTACACTATGTGCCTGTGTAAGTCAGTGGTGAGGGTGTTTAGCCTTCATGTAACTCCACCCTTGTATGTATATATAAATGAGTTCATGAGTTGCTAACAGCCTGCTAAGCCGATGTTGGCACCAGATGAAAAGTATTGTGTGATCTTAAGTGTTTGCCTGTGGGGGGAGGTCCGAGGGCTGATTACCAGTTTTGTGTCAACTCTTTGGGGCTGTGGTCAATATAAACTGCAGCTTGATACACAAAAACAGACTGAAGACAGATGCTGGGAGGCAGATAAAGCTGGGAACTCACTAGAAAGTAAATCACATTTGATAATGGTGGGCTTTGGGTTCACATTCATAACAACAGATGTCTTTAATTAACTTTTTCTCTCCTTTATAAATCCACTCACTTCAGAATGGGATTTCCAGCTATTCATTGTGGAAGGGAGTGTAGCTGGCCTAAGAAATATCAAAGGCTATCACTGGAGTCATTTTATTGTATGAAGCAAAGCATATAAAACAGGATTTCTTATTCAGATCAAGCCTTCATGTATTTCAGTTTATTCTAAATGACGCCATTTTAATAAAGTGCATTAATGATTTCAAAGGAACAGTTCAAGGTTTTGGGGAAAGGCTTGGGTAAAAAAGACTGATGCTTTGCTCATGTTGTTACATTCAGTATGAAATTAGCTCAGCCTGACTCCAAGCAGAGAAATTCTGGATTTGCACCACACCTTGCCGACTACTGCTATTGCGCTAGCCTGCCTTTGTCCACTGTCCTTCTACAAATGCAAAACTATAAATCTGACTCAAGAGAAAACAATGGAGAAACCAAGTCAGAATCTTAGGATGGTAAATGTAGCCCTAGCGCATGGCACTGCAAGCCAAAAGTGATGTAATTATTGTTAATGTGCTGACTGGATAGACGGGCTATGGAGAAGATGACTTTCTCTGGAAAATCATGAAAAACGTTGCCATTGTGTACGCACCAGAGGTTTCAGATTTCTTTGGACTGCATTTGAATTTGAAACCTGGTTTGGATCTCATATTTCAGAAAATGTATTTTTGAAAGTTTGTCTTTGTAGCTCAGGAGCTAAGTCACACTGAAAAGCAGAGAGCTAACAGGACCAGCCTGAAATACAACAACACGGGAGGAACAGGAAGTGCTCCTGTGCTCATTACTCTGACCTGAACAGACCAAAACCAGTTATTAAATACTGGTTATGAAATACATGAATCCCAAAAGCTGGCATAAAGTGTTTTGTGTAACTATTTGTTTCCAATGAATTCTGCAATGAGGGACACAACGTTTGCTTGACGTGAGCGTATCAACCTTGTGTGGCTTGAAACGACACTTCAAAAGTTATCTTTTTAAAGTCACCAACAGCAGCACTGTTGAATATGCCAGAGCAAACTCGTCATGTCAGCTTCACAGCAGCACCTTATTCACTCACTAACACGTAAAGTTTTGCCTCACATATCCAAACCTCCATTTTCCCTTGTCATGACAGACGAATCAGGTCTAAATCAGCACAGAAGTCTTCAATTGCGTTCCCAGGCTCGGCTACACAGGTTTCAATTGTGGGTACAAATGAAAACAAGAAATAAAAAGTCCAGTAATAAAAAAAAATCAGTTTGCACCGTGGTCTCACAAAAAGAAGTTATACAAAAGTTCATATAAAATCATATGTATGATTTTGCCATAATTTTGAGACATTTTTCCTTCACAAACCATTTAAATATAAAAAAACAATACAGACTATAAATAGAAAGTACTTTTTTTTTTTTTTTACATAAGGCACAGGTACTAGTGGTGTATGTGTCTCTCTCATAGCTGCTGTTCCTCGAACAGTATCTGGGCATACACTGTGCCACTACGTGATGCCTTGGTCTCTGGAATTGGCTTCACCAGATCCAGCTCTGCGTAGGTCAGGTTCTCCTCCACTATCCTCGGCTAGAGATCAAGGAGGACAGAGAAAAATAATGATGGAGAAGAAGGAGAGAGCTAGTTAGCGGTTAGAAAAGGAAGGTTAGAAAAAAATTATAGAACTGCATGAATATATTACATTGCTAAAGATGCTGTAGATTTTGGTAAATCATTGGTTTTGGTAACTTGGAGCACGCTGTGTATAAACACCACCCTGCAGCAGTTCTGGGTTGAGGTAACCTAAAATTTAATTACCTCTTCAAGTATTTTATGACATTACCATACCAAGCTGCCACAGAGCCACTTCATGCCAACAGCAATAAAAGATTGGTTATGTGGCACAGTTTTTCTGGCACCTTTGCCCTTAGACATTCTGCTTAAATGTTCATTTAATTTCAAAGTTATATTTAAAAGTTTTTGTCTGCATTGTCTGGTTTTCCACTCTTTTTTCAGTTCAGTCCTTGTACCTTACCTTAAACATGCAAAAAAGGATACTGCTAACTGATAATCAGGCATGAATGGTACTCACCAACACTACTTTTCTTGGTTGAGGTTTTAAAAGTTTCGGTTTGTGTGTTTTGTCTCCAATGGGAACTGCACAAGGGACAAGACAAGTTGTTAATTGAGCCAATAGAAGGTAGATACTGTTGTAACTGGGAATATTTGAAGGTCCCAGTTGCATTGCCCTACAAAAAAGTTGGGATACAGAATGCAGGGATTTGCAAATAACTTAACCCCAATTCAAAATAGTACAAGGACAACCTAGTAACAAGAAACTTGTTTCAAACGGACAATATGTTTAGGCCTTTGGGGAGCACTGCATTAAAAACAAGGTCATTCCGTAACACATTACATGGGTGCAGGAACACTTCTGAAAAACTTCATCATGTTCTGAACTAAAAAAGATAAGGATCAGTTAACTTGTCAGCACAGTTCAAAGCCATCATCTGTAATAGTATGGGGAGTGCACTTGTGTATTAGTGTATGGTTAATGGCCCCATTAATTCATTAATTTCTCTCTCCTCAACCGGTCGCAGCAGATGGCCCCGCCCCTCCCTGAGCCAGGTTCTGCCGGAGGTTTCTTCCTGTTAAAAGGGAGTTTTTCCTTCCCACTGTCGCCAAAGTGCTTGCTCATAGGGGGTCATATGATTGTTGGGTTTTTCTCTGTATGTATTATTGTAGGGTCTACCTTACATTATAAAGCACCTTGAGGTGACTGTTGTTGTGACTTGGTGCTGTATAATTTTTTTTAAATTGAATTGAATGATATACAGATTTTGGAGAGAGATACGATACCATCGCTGATGGTACATTTTCAGGGCAGACAGGTTATATCACAGCAAGACAACCCCAAACTACGTTTATCTATCTTATAACAGAGTAGCAACATTGCTTGGTAATAAAAAAAAAGCTGCAAAACCCACTGAAAGCATGTGGTGGAGTAGTTAACAAGAAAAGGCAAAATAAGCCTATTAAGACACAAAAGGAATGCATTTCACTTTTCAAAGTTACTACAATTTCTGTAATTTGCTGATAATTGTCCTAAAATGTTTCTAAACTAGGAATTCTGGTCATTCTAAAATCTTTTTTAAGACCTAGGCGGAGTGAAAATCCAGAATGTTTTTTTTTACCTACCATTGGAAAAAAAATATCCATAGAATTCCACTTGCTAATTAGGAAGTGAATTTGGTGTGACTCGGCATTGGTTTAAGAGTGGGAACATGTTCCCAGCTAATTTAAGGAAACCGCTCCATAACTAAGTGTATATGTGGAATGCCAGTGTATTTTCATATTTAGAAATCTATGAGAACAACATGAAGTCAGAGCAAACTTTTAAGTTGGGATTTTTCTTACAGTCATGTACAAAGGAACAATTTTCACAGAACTCTGTACAGTCCTCTGAAAACATTATGCGCACCCCATGATTTAGTAGCTTGTGGAACCACCTTTAGCTGCGACAACTTGAAGTAATATTTTCTATATGACTTCATCAGTCTCTCACTGTGATGTGGAGGAATGTTGATCCACTCTTCTTTATAACGTGGTGTCAGTTCATTAAGGTTTGCAGTCTTTTGTTTATGTACAGCTCTCTTAAGGCAGATGACCTCACATTTGGCTCTAGAATACTGGTATATAGAGTTCATAGTCAACTCAACAAGTAAAAGCTGCAGCATGCATGGCATGGGCATGCCCAGACCCTGTAGTTACAAAACAAATCATTACTCTTCCACCACCGTGCTTCACAGCTGGTATGTTTGGTTTTCTTTTGGCCATTTCCATATGGTTTAGTCTGTATGAAGGACATTGTTCCAGAAGCCTTGTAGTTTGTTCACATGCAGCTTTGCAAACCTAACCTGTGCTCCCATGTTCATTTTAGAGAGAAGGCGCTTTCAGCTGGCAGCCTTTCCAAACTGTCAGAATTTTAACATTTAACATGCTCACAGAGGCTTGTAGAGACTAACATATAGATCTTGCATTTTTGGGAATTTGCTAGGATACTTGTTCCTGGGAATATTGTGATGTGTTACTAAAATGCCAGAATTTCTGCATTTCTAGACGTTGTCACACTTGCTGATGATCAGTTAATCAAATGTATTTAATGAGCAGAACGTGCCTGCTACCTATCTTTTTAATTCCTATGGGAGCACTATATGTTCTGCTATTGCAGAAATGATAATATAAATATAATATAAATATCTGTAAGGCTAATTTTAAGTATTCACTCAAGTTTTCCAGCATGTTTTAGAAAACATTAAATCACCAAACTTGTGATTACCTTTTGCCGGTATCTCTGGTGGTATCTCCTCTTGGTAGTCTCGGCTCCTTTTCTTCCTGTATCTCCTCTCCTTCTTTGGTAGAGCAGGAGACACACTGATCACACTGGTGACTGTTTCTCCTGAGCTGTAGTGGAATCAGATTAGCAAAGGTTCAGTTTATGTGAGTGATAGCTGTTGTTTTTTTATTATTATTACAATTTTCTAGATTCTTTTTAGAGGTGGCTTGCTCTTAAACCTTTACCTGTTTTGCGGGCTTTTGACCAAGTGGTAATTGTCTGCAAAGACAATATTGACTGTTATTTGAAAAAGATGAAATCATAGACAAAAGAAGAAAACGGCAACGTCAAAAAGAGTTACAAGAAGACTAGACTAAAATGCTGCTGACCTTTTAGCCTCTTCTTCCTCTGTATGTACTGGCAGGTCACTGTCACGGTGAACATGCACATGCACAGCAGACCCACTGAGCAGATCAGCACTGCACACAGGTACACATCTGAAAAACACAAACAGGCATGCATCAGTCCAACACTGCAGGAGCCTGCACTGTTACTTCACTGTGCACAAAAATGTAAATGGAAGAAAAAATGAGAACATGTTTGGCCAAACTATTTCAAGGTACTGGAGTATATCCTTTGGGTTGGGCTATTTTTATCTACCAAGGACTATACAGTGCCAGTCACCACACAAATGCAAACACACACATTCACAGACTAAAAATATCTGCATTTACCTTCAAACAAGCTCCACAGACTCTCTTTGGCCTTGGTGGCCGGTAGGACATGCACTACAGTGAAAATGAGAGAAAGAAACACATGAAGTCCGTAGTCATCACTGTGGGTTCCCTGCTGCCTGATTACACACCGGCTCGAGTTTAAATAAAGCTAATTGCAGGAGGACAGGGAGTCTATTTTGGCCTCCTCCCTGCCTGATTTTGTCTCTGATTCACCGTCCACAGTTCAAAGACTAAACATCTTATTGAGTCAGACATTAGCGCAACAGTTATGCATCTTTGCAAACTTTCACCTCACACTCAGACATAATCCAACGTTAAGAAAAAGGGCAACCTCTGCACACTTTGGCTAAACACATGTCGCCTCAGGCTTGTTTCTGCTCTTACATGGGTTGTTAGGTTTCTCGTCTCCAGACAAAACATCACAATTGAATCTTGACCCAAGTAGCACTGGGCTTTGTGTGGCCAGCATACGTCATTGTATAAAAAGCTTTGAGTGCTCAGGTAGAGTAGAAAAGTACTGTATAAGAACCAGTCCATTTAACATTGAACATATTTCTAGTGAGTATTTCCGGAACTTGATGATGGATCATGAAATAAAATGAAATGCATTGATCTATTCCAAAATTAGCATTTATCAGTAACCAGTATTATATCATTAGCACAGTATTTAGCTTTTAGTTCCAGATTGGTGAATATAAATGTTAAAAAAGTATCTTTTTGTGAGTCTTTGCAACACTCCATCCAATCAACTGGAAGCTTTTAGAAATTGTTGTTGCTGTGAGTAGCTACATAAAGCAGCTGAACAAGTGAATTTAATGTCTGTTGACTTGACTAATTTGATTGATTAGCTAGTAGGCTAATTAACATTAGCTCCATGAGCTAGAAACTTGGTCTCTGGGCCTTCCCAATTTAGCTCATTAAATTAAATGGTGTCAAGTATGTTTGATTTTATGTATGTGAATGTATGTGTAAACATACACACATGTACAAAACATATATAGTATTTCTTGTACAGTATGAGGTTTACTCTTAATCTGTGTAAGTTGATGTAGTTACTGCGACCATTCGTTTGTGAAATCCTTTATGACGTTTTCTATTACTGTGTTGGTGATTTGAAGCAAGATGTGAGAAGTAAGGGAAGATCTGAGTCTGAAACCAAATATTAATTGGCTTGTCGATCACAAGTCAATAGATGATAACTATATCCTGGACACTCTTTTCTGAAAATAAGGATGACTAATTTTTTCAAAATTAACTTAATGTTTTATTCCTTATTAAGTAACTGAGCCCATAAATTAACAAGAAAAGTGCTTGATAAACTCATCTTTGAGGGACATTTTTTAAAATAGATTTCTACAGGACCGGAAGTCCTTTTGAAGCCACAGGTATCGCCCCCTAGTGGCTATTTGAAAGGACACATTTTTAAGGCAGTTCCATTTTGGCTTTCATTTTCAAACCCGGAAGTTTACGTCCATATTTGTTTTTACTGTCCGTGGGTTTACTCAACATCGGAGGGCAGACAGAAAATGTTACACCACCAAAAATTAAAAATAAGCATGAATGGAGAATGAATGCATGTGTAATTCTGAATCCAAGATGTGCTGTATGTGTCCAAGATGACAGAGAAAACATGTTTCCAGTGCTCCACATGAAATTTCACCCCACACACTCACTCATTTCTCCACCCCATCTGACCACAGGAGTCTTAACACTGCTGTACTTTTGCTGGGCTGGTGGCAGGAAGCTTGTGAAGTGACACCCACCCAGTGCATCTTGAAATACTCTAAACCACCAGCAGCTGACGACAGGCAGGCTCTCCACAACGCCTGCCTGAGACTTTCCCACAGCATACTGGGTAACTGACAAATAAGCAAGTATGGAAATAAGCATACCTCAGATAATCCAGAAGCTAAAATATCTATATGAAATGGATTCAGGATTTTTTATTTATTTATTTTGGCTTCAGAAAATTCATAAATATTGGAAGAAGCAGCTGTGAGAGACAAAAAATGCACACAATCACAAATTTCACAATTAGAAGATGTCAAGTATGACAGAGTAGTAAGAAGTTTACAGAAAGTCTGAAGTCAGAGAAAAGAGTTTCTGCAAATGCCACATGGTTTAACATCTGAATTTCTCTAACATGATACCTTTACAGAATGTAAAACTGCAGATGGCACAAATGTTTAAATGCACAAAGCAGCCACCCTAGATCCTTCCCAGTCTGCAGTAAGCTGAACTGTGCTTTTCATGCCCTGTCTAGTCATTGAAGAGTTTGGACTGAAGCAGTGGTCCTCAGACTGTTTGTACCTTTGTATTTAGTCACCATCTGTGAAACCACTAATCCTAGACTGACCGTATGTGACCTACATTCTGCTGTTTGGAAACACAGCCGTTGAACTTTTAAAAAAGAAGAAGATTGGATAACTATTGGATTATAACTGTCAGAATCTAATCCTGTGATGAAAATAATAATATCAGACTCACTCTTCTGTCCAACTTCCTTTGACAGTTTTCCCTGTTGACCATAGATATATTCATTCTGATACCTCACTGGCTACTTTTAATGCATGAACACAGATATTAATATACAGTAGTCCCTCGTTTATCGCGGGAGTTACGTTCCAAAAATAACCCGCGACGGTGAAATCCGTGAAGTAGCCACTTTATCTTTTACAATTATAATAGATGTTTTAAGGCTGTTGTTGTGATTTAGCGCTGTATAAATAAAATTGAATTGAACTGAAATGAATGGAGATTAACTCCTAAAGCAACCATCAAATGACCTGTTTGAGCAGCTAATGACCAAAATAATCGCAATGAGACCTTCAGTGCTTCATTGTATATCTTCTTCCACACCAGTTTCACCTGGTGACAACAAACAACCTCCCACAACTACTCACCAATTGGTCGTGACCAGTGGTCACCAGGGTGTTTTCTGACTAGTTTTTAGGCCTGTGTGACTGGAGGTTAGCAATTAGTTTCACAGTTACTGCCGGTAATGTACACTGTACAGTTTGCCTCCTATATAATATGCCATATTTTATATGGTAACACTAACACTAAAATTCAGTTTTCCCTACTATCACCTTTGCTCATGACAAGCATAAAGTAGCATTAGTAAATAATGATAAATAAAACCAAAAGTCTCTGAGATCCACAACAGCAAAAACACTCATGAGCCTAAACAGCGTCTCACAGTGAGCTGCTAATTTTCTCAGTCAGATATTTAAAACAGCCAAAATAAATGGCAGATGATTTAATATAAAGGCAAGCCCTGCCTTCATTGTAAATTATTCACAGGCTCAGTCTTGATAACATCTCTGACATTTATGTGGTGTTTTGTTTTTGCCTCAGGTTCTGTGTAGCTCTGTCAGTGCAGATGCACATGTTGGAATAATCAGAAACTGGATAAATCTAGAGTGCTGTATGCCATAAAGCTGCCTTTTATCCTCATATCGAGAATGTCTTCATCCTAGTGCAACTTTTGAAAGGCTCCATCATGCTACAGTGGAAACATTCATCACTCTCCTTTTTTCGTCTCTCGGAGGCACGGCGTTGTATTCGGCTGCAACTGTATTTCAGAGCTGTGGCTCTTTTTGTGCACCAACAAACCCAACACTGTAAACATCAATACACAGACGTAGACCAGACTGAATAATGATCCTCTGTGACTAAATCCATCACAGAGGATAATTTACTGTATTATAAATGACCAGAGATGAATGTAAGTACACAGCCACATTGTGTGTCTAAACAAAGGTTTGAAAAATGCTTTGAATAATAAGCCCTTTAACTTCCTGTTGTCTCTATGAATCTTTTCTTCTAAGAGTCAGTCTGTACACTTGTTCACTGTGTCCCCATGTCCCCTTTATGGACACAAACATAGACATACTTTGTTGACTTCTTAGTCAAATGTCCCCTCATAGAAAGAGCTATAAAAAGATGTTTATGGTTCTAATTTTCATTTTATTTTTCCGTCGTTCTGACTAAACCCATACCACATTCGTGTGCCATGTACTTCTAGTTAGCTCAGAATGGCCCATATGTTTTACTAAAATACCTAAGAGTACACTTTGTTAATGCCAAGACGAGACCATGCCACGTTCTACACTGCCCTAAATTTTTCTACAAAACACTCCAGCCTCTCTGAGTGTGTTCATTTTAGCAGTAGTAAGCAGAGTAATTGGGGTTTTGTTTGTGTGAAATTGTGGAAACACTGAAAACCTGATGTTATCCCAGCATAAGAATTCCATGAAATTTGATGAAATAGAAGTAATGGTGAGACTTTACTGAAATGTAATACATGATGAAAGCAGTGGAATTATTCATCCTAAAAAGGAGAGAGTTTTTGCTTTTTATGTCAAGTCCACCACACCAGCAGCATTATGAAGCACTGCAGGCAGCCATCAAACTAATGGAATATTTTCTCAGTTTGCCAACGATTCTGAAGTGTGCCAGAGAGAAAAAATGGAGGAAGAAAGACTTTAATAAGCACATGAGTAAGTAGCAGCACCAGGAATCTACAAGTCTGATTAGCAAATTGTGACGAATGTGTAAATAAAACAACTTTTTTTGGTTGAAAGGGCTCCATTCACAGACATATCAAAGCTCTTTGAGGTCTCTTTTTCATCACAGTTCACTGGCTAGATGCGAAGAATAGAGCTCCAGAATAGATGAGGAAGTATAACAAAGACAAATGTCTGCTTAAGGAAGTTGAATGGACAACAGAGGCATGAAGAGACAAGAAGGCAAGTGTTTGTGTTGCATGTGCCAACTCTTGTTTCTGACTTTCAGTCACTTTTAGGTTAGCTATAAGCAACAGAACTATTAAGATTAATGTTTAGCAAAACATTTTTTCAGAACATTGTTGTTTGCCTTATTACATTGCTGTTATAGAGCAATCTTCACCTTTGAGCAGGAAACATCTTTTCCATTTTATTGGTTCTGATTTATTGACAGCAGTGAGATAAACAGATCGAATCTGAGTACAGTCTATTGTGTCTGTTAAAAAGAATTCTATTGAACTGCCCTGTATGCTGAAAAATGTATGCTACTGGGTTTCCAGTGTCTTAAATGCCAAGTCTCTGGTCATATGTAACAAGTAAGGCGAGAGTCAACCCTAATGTAACAAAGTGGAGGCAAATGCATGTCGAGAAAACTGCCCAATGCTCATAAAAATTGCAAAAACTCATGGTCTACATCTCAGTCTCTATGGGCCTCAGTTAGTATGTTAAACATGACAGTTCATGACAGCATGCTTAGAAAAAAGCTGAACAAGTATGGCTTGTTTTGAAAAGGATGCCAGGAGAAACCCTGTTCTCTCTAAAAAGAACAGGACAGCACAGTTTAGCTTTACAAAGCTACACCTGAACAAACCACAAGGCTTATGGAACAATTAACCGTGGATAGATGAGACCAAAGTGGAGATGTCTGTCCATAAGGCACAGCACCACGTTTTGTGCAAACCAAACACAGCATATCAGAACAGCCACCTCCTACAAACTATCAAGCACAATGATGGACGGGTAATGGTTTGGGTTTTTTCTTTTTCAGCCACAGGACGTAGACACCCTGCAGTCTTTGAGTCGATTATGAAGTTTTATGTATGCCAAAGCACTCTAGAGTTAATTGTGAGGCTGTGTGTCCAAAGCCAAACCTCGGTCAAAGCTGGGTCATTCAACAAGGCAATGATCTCAAGCACAGGAGCAAATCCTCACAGGAAGTGATACACAGCAAGGTGGTGGTGAGAGATCATAGAAGGTAAATGACAATCCGTGTCTTCAGATCACTATGGATGTAATAACCATTGATGATGGAAAGGGGGCAGAATTCAAGATAAACTTTTCTCTACTGCCAGATGAGCATGTGAAGTGACTACCAATGACACTGAAGAAAACCGGTGATTGAAAAAATACCGGGTCATAAATACATTAGAGGGTTACTTTAGCAACCAGAGCCAGGAATTTCTGTAAGCGACCAGCCGTCAGCTTCAAAAGCGAAGTGCAAAGAGTTCCAGTGTTTACACAGCTTAAAAGAGCAAAAATAACAAATTTTGCTGAACTGAAGTCATGTTCTAGAAGAAGAGTGGTCAAAATAATAAATTTATACTGACATTACATTGCAGTATAAAAGGCCTTTAGGTGACTGCTGTGTTTTGGCACTAATAAAAAACCCCTTCATTTAAATTGAGTCTCATAGAAAATGGTCACTTATCACAGTTACTGCTGCTAAAGGTGTTTCTACAAGCTGTTGAATCATGAGGTGTACTTGCCATGTCCTAATTGCAGTATTGAAAAATGACACAGTAAGCTTCTTTATTATTATCATCACTCAAACCATGATGGAATGGAGCTTCCTTGGATGAAAATAGCTCCCCACATCCTCAACCACAAAAGGTTAAGAGCCCAACACGAGCCTGCTGCCCACTCGACTGTCATTGTAAATGAATATTCAAGCTCTACCTTCCTGAGCACAGCTATCTCTTGTTCCATTTCTGCTGAGTCTCTCTGGGCTCCCTGTCTGTTCTACTTTAGGGAGGGAAACTCAATCTCATGGCCAATGTCAACAGCTCTCAATAGGGACTCCGTGTCTGCTTAGCCCCAGACTTGGCCACAAAAGTCACAGCCTGTAGGAATGCATTCATGGAAAATGCGGTGATCAAAATGTGGGGAGGAAGACACCGTATGGTTATAAATTTAAAATGGAACTGTCTTCGGATTGTTGTGAGGATAAAACACTCTGACTCAACTCATTATTTCAATAAACTATTATTTTCAGAATGATCATTTCAAGTGCTTTCTGTAGCCATTAGCGACATTATTAACGAATACTCTTGCACTCTGAATGTGTATTGTCCACTGAAGAGTGGACGAGAGTGTCGACTTGCTAGTGTAGCCAGTAATCTTTTCCCAAACTCTCTTGAACTGTGAACGCTGAATCATAGCTTAGCGACCATAACAAAGCACGTGAGGTCACTCAAGCACTGAATTTCTCCACATGACGAAGCAATGTCCAAAATGCGGTCTGTGGTTTTAGCAGGTTTTTCAAGCAAAAGTATGTTTACCCTCACTTACATAGGATACAAATATTAGCAAACCTGGCTAACTAGGTACTGTTTGCAATACTATAATATCCAAGTGTTATTTCAGATGGTAAAGATTACAGGTCATATTACAAAAACAAGTGTATTTTTTCTTTATGTGTCCTTTTTTTCCCCTTCTTCTCTTTGTCATGTCTTTTTTTTCTTGCAAGCAAATGTGTTTGGCACAACAGTGCATTCAGATCATGATTCTGCTTGCTAGCACTGCCAGACAGGACAGGTAAAAGTTTAAAATAGATTTTAGGTACATACAGTATATTTTTTACATCCTTTGTAGATATAACAGTCTGATCTAACATATTTCTAGAACTAACTGAAACTGATGAAACACGAGTCATCTAGAAACATCAGAGATAACATTTTTATCTGCTAGATGAAACGGTAGCATTAGCTCAATTATTAGCTTCCTTTTCAACAACCAAAACCACGATAACTGATCACAAATCTGAAGCCTGATTTTCTCTACCTGTGCTTGTGATTGAGGTCATATCTAACCCCTTCTACTAAGATCTTTTTATTAGACTTTTATGTATGCTACACTTATTATTTACAGTATATTACTATAGTTAGCTTATAGATGTCGCAGGTGAGACAAGAACAAAAAAGAGATCAACAGAAACTGCTGAACAGTTTCTGCAAATCTGGCACAAATTAAAAGCAGGGAAGAAAAACTCTTTTTAAAGATGCTTCTGGTTTTTATGAAAGCGAGTGGATTTCTGAGCAGTATCTGGTACCACTGTATGTGTCATCCATTCCATTATGTGAACGTCTCATGTGGTAGCAGTGGAAACCTCACTACTTTCTCGCTGCTCTGTCTCCACGATCATTTAGTCAGTCACAGCCGCAACTTGTTGAGACTGATGAACGGATCCTTTAATCGGCAGGCTTCTTCACTAACCAATGACATTTCCCCTCCCAAATCTAAAGCAGGATTATGTTTTTGCTCACTAAACCCACTTCAGCAGCCTCTTCAGCCTGATGCATTACATCATCCAGCTGTGGTCACACACTACTGCTACTGGTGACACATAATGACTCCTTTAGGTCAAATAGCTATCACAATTGACATGAACTTGAGTCTCTTAAAGTCTGTAAGTTTATGAATGTCACCAATTTGCTTTAAGCCCTTAGTTGGAGGCTTTTGTGACCCCTTCAATTTTCTGCCAGATGCAGTCCAAGGTAGTGACAATGTTTTGCTGCTGCCAGTGGATTATCTTTGTAGACAAACCTACAACAGCTTAAACATCTTTGTAGATGAACTATTAACAAGCCTGAATTTCTCATTGCTTCTGTTGTGGTTGTAGAGATAGCTGTCAAGCCTCCACCCTCCACTATCAAAAGATTTTAAGACTTTCTAAGAGAAACTGTGCCGTGATGCTGCAAGCCACAAACATTCCCTAATGTTTTAGGACATTTTCCACATCCTCCAAAATTTAAAGATCATTTATTTTTCCACCAAATACATTTGACATAAACTGTAATTTTGCTAATCCTTTAATCCTTAAACATAAGGGGCACTGTGTGTGCCCACTAAAGTGGATGGATGTACAAAGTGGGCATTCCAACTCTGGATTCACAAATGGCTGCAGAGGAGTCTTTGTGAAAGCACATGCCAAATTGGTTTAACATGCACACGTGTTGAAGTCTACAACTTTTCAAGGATGTAGACTGTAAATGCAGCAATATCCTTTTGTGAACATCACCCAGTGTTTTCAAGTGTAACCTTTTCATCTGAAGTTGATTTGGATCTTCAATGTGGCAATTTTAACAGGCCACCCAATGTGAAGTTCCAGCCCAGAGTTTCTTAACAAACCACTAACTGAGGAACGACTCAGAAGCCTGTTTCTCTGCCTGCTAATGAGTTGCTTGGACCATTTTCTGAATCATTTGAAGTTCATGAATCGCAACTAAATACTAGCTGTTAGCAGTGTCTAATGATAAGTTACTATATTCAGTATAGGACTACCCACCTTTTGCTTACAAAATTACATCTGTCTGTCCTATGTATTTACAATTATGATTATTTCAGGTAACAGTCCTGGGTCTTCTTTCTCATATTTTTAGTGTAATCATGCGGCACATGTTTTAAGTTGCTAAAAGGTCTATAACACAAACCCAGACTCAGTATCCGGATTGTTCTACAGTGAAGACATGCTGTTACAATAGCTGCAGTATGCAGTTCAGTATTGTCTTACTGAAATATGCAAGACCCTGTCTTAAAAGGATGTGATCTAGATGGGAGCATACGTTGCTGTAAAAGTTGGATATTACAGCACTCATGCTGCCTTTCCAGATATCCAAGAAGCCAGTTCTATAGGCACATACATCCCTATCAGAGATGCAGGCTCTCCTCTTTGGAATTTCAAATTTTGATTAATCTGACCACAGAACACTCTTCATGTTCAGAAACAGTGATTTCTGCATGTCCGTGGAGTGATTTCCTTGACAGAATCGTGTCTGTTTTTAATGCATTGATGCATGAGGTCTCGAAGACCACAAGCTTCTAATATTGATTTTCAGCCTTGTCACTTGTGCACAGAGACTTCTCCATATTCTGGGTCTTTTGATCATAGTATGCACTGAAGCTGATGAGATATTTAAAGTCTTTGGAATTTGCAGATACATTTGTCAGCTGTACATTGATGAACCTGTTCCCATCTTTACTTCTGAGAAACTAAGATGCTCTTTTCATACCCAGTAATATTACTGACCTGTTCCCAGTTAAACTTTTTAGCTGCCAAATATCGACTGTTGAAAGTTATTGTTATCCATATGACCTAAAACTGTTTGTTACCATTGGGAACCATTGTTTGGATTGGAGCATCCCTTTGAGTAAATCTATAAGCGCCACTCTCACATTTACAAAGGTCCATATGTATTGACTCAGTCAATGGATTCTAATATGGCGGTTTGTAAATCACTTGTAAATCACCAAATCTCAAACAGTAACTATAACTACAGGGAAGCTCCAAGATAGCAAACCAAGCCCTCACCTCTGAGCTCAGTAGCAGCAGTGTAGTTGGACGAAGCTTTCCAGCGAGTCTGATGCTTTTTAAACTCCTGCACCCGGCACATGTAGAGCCCCCGGTCCCCCTCGGACACGTTCAAGATAACCAGCTCAAAGATCTTCCCCTGTTTCACCACTGTCAGCTTCATCTTTGGCCATGGGAAACTTTTTGTGTAGTTGCCATAGAAACGCTCCTTCCTCATATTGACACGGGCGATGAGGAGTTCGTCTTCTGGTTGATCTGTGCCCGCTGGTAGAAAGGTCCATTTAACCACAGGTAACGCTGTGTTGCGACGTCGCTGGGAAACAACACAAGTAAGTGTGATATTTTCTCCCTCCTGGGCCACCGTGAAGGGAGAAGGGGTGATGGTGGCGTTGATGGCCAAACACAGATCTGTAGAAATAAGTAAGAATTACAGCATATATTATTTGGACTATTGGATGCCATTGGCTGCAGGTTGTTTAACAAAAACATTTGTGGCTTCTGTAAAATAATTCAGAATTTAAGTGATTAAGATTAAGTTAAGGAACATGGTGCAGAATTCAAGTCTTTGCAGAGATGCAAAGATAACTTTTTTATACATTTTTTTTTGCTGTTTTTTCTTCTGTTAAGCCACTCAGCACTGACCCATGAATCATTCAAGCATAAAGAAGGCACCTGAGCCACTGTTGTTTTTATGTGTAACACCTAAGTAAGTTTAGGCACCTTGGTACCCATAGCAACATAATTTGTTCCCATTTCTTTAGCTAAACCTTTGAAAAATGCCAGTGAACACAGTTTGACAGGCAAAAATGTAAATTTTTTTTGCACCAATACGGTGATTCCCAAAGAGCAACACGAGTGTGATATTTAAAAACCTGCCATATCTTGGCATGGAAGAGTGTTCTCAAAAAAAATTAGGGAAACTGGAGGAGAAAAGAAGAAGTGTTAAGCTTAACAATGATCTGAAGCAGATGAACGGTGGGCCAACGGTGGCTGTGAATGTTTTTAATTTGGACCCAGAACTGACTAATAACGTGAATCTATTGTGAACAACTTTTACGATGAGACATTCAAAGTCACCGCATCGCATCAAAAGATCCTAAAAGTGCTCTGAAAAATGGGCAGTCCCATAGGCTGGGTTGTCCTGACACAGGTTTTAATTTTGGGGGGGTCAAAGCTGTACTGTTCACAAAAAGTGTAAAAAGCGTCCATATTGTATCAAATGTAAGTGTGGGCAGCCTAGTGTTATTCATCAGTAGAAGAATAAATCAGTGCATAGATGGCTTGAATTTATCTTTTGATAGTAAATGCACTGAGAAAGAACAGCCATTAGCATCACAAATCAGAGCTAAATAGCTACACACTCCACGGCGAGTTTGTGAGTTTGTTGTTGCTCAGCAGCTTTCTTCCCTCTCGAGCTGACAGCAGTGTTGTTTTTGGCAGCTGTGATGACATACGTGGGATGATGGTTGAGGAACAAACTTTACTGCTGCGCGTGTTGTATGGCATTATATATGACACTTCTGCTTTTGTCAACTTTGGGCACATTTTCCACGACATGCAAGCGTTTTACTGTCAAACAAGTCACATGCTTTGAGCGCAGTGCATAATTACAATGAGGGCTTTTCCCCCCAGTTTTGCCTTTTATTTGGTCTTGAGTGACAGAACAAAACAAGGAAAATATAGCTTAGAGACTGTAAAGTGCTGCTGCTGTGATGAGTTACTTAAATCGCCTGAAATGAATGTGGAGGTGAAACTGTAAGCTCTGTTTTACTTTCAAACACACACACAGGAAAACCACCAATTTTCACTCTGGAATTCCCTCCAGTCTGTGCAAAGATATGCCGCTTTGATAAACGGTCTATTCTGTTGATAACACACTCTCTAATCGCACAAAGCTGCAGAAACTGGACAAAGACATGCAGTGCTGAGTTTGAGTCCACAAACCTTCTGAGATAATCAGGAATATTTTTCACCACCTATTTATCCATCACTCTAAAATCTTTCCCGATTTTGTGATGTTTTCGTCTAAGTTTCTCTGAAAAACAGTGGAAAGCATTTTGTCTCCAACATATCCACTTTAACATGAAGCAAAGTAAACTTTTTCCTACCTGCAAACAGAACTCGGGTCAGGAAAGCCAAGACCACAGAGGAGATCTTCATTTTCCACAACTGCAACCTCCACAAACTCTCAGTTAAATGCATGTGAAGAAAAGAAGCCCCAGGTTTCCTCCTCCTCTTCTTCTCCTGCCCCCCCCTGCCTCTCCAGATGAGGAGTGTAACATGAGACACTGGACTCTCTGTTTCTACTCAGAACCTCCCCTATTCCCTCCCCCTCATGTCACACTCAGTGAGACCACATTTGGCAGGCTCACATGAGCACATTTGCACATATAGAAACAGGCAGGTGAGCATATGTGTGTGTGTGTGTGTGTGTGTGGGTGGGTGCATGTGCATGCACCATCTCTGGTTCTGGTAGGAGGACTGGGAAATGTAATTTCCTGTGCAGGAAGGAGGGTGGGGAGGGGAGTGTTGTTTAGGTTGACGCTGAGCAAATCACACTTCCAGCTGTGGAGGACAGCGGCCACAGACCTCAATCAGGGCTTTTATTTTGGAACACACACACACACACATGTGCTGACACAGAAGAAGGAGGGGGCGGGTTGGTTGCAGACTCTGTGTGCGGGAATCTTTGCATTAATTCAATTTTTCCTAAAGCGCTTCACTGGGGCAGTAGTTCGTCCTGCTTTCACAAAGATCCCTAGACACTCGTGTTTAATATTGTGTCTTTGCAGGTCTGTGTGTGTTCATATCTCGAAATTCTGTAATTTTGTGCAGGTAACAAGCTCTCCTATGAGTTTTTGTACATCAGTCTTTCTGCTTGTTTGGACTGTTGGAACACTTTGCCAGCTTTTATCAAACCTCAGAAAGCAGCGCTAGGATGATCTGGGACATTTCTGATTTGCAGATAAAGGACTGAGGCCTCTTTAAGTGCTCCTGGTCTGGCGACAGTTTGACCAGCCTGGATGTTCCTCTGACAAAGACGTCCCCACTTTGCGAAAGCTCTAGAAGCTCCTGGAGTCAAAATGTTTGTGGGATTCACTAAATAAGAGAAACGAGGCAGAGATCATTGCTAAGCTTTTCTTCCGACTGTTTATCAGCTCTGCAGACAGTTTTTTCCTTTGTGTTCAGCATATATAGGAGAATTTTTTTTTTCAAAGTGTAATACAAAACTTGTTTTTCTCAAGCAGCCAGCCCACAGTATTGGCTGGAAAGTGAAGTAATATTTAAGTTGTATGAAGCTACAGACAAACTTCTTAATAAGCTGTTATGTTAAGTGCTGTTGGCCAGTCACAGAATATGCAGTAAAATAAACAAGTTAAGTACACACACATATATATATAATCTAAAGATTTATATTCTCACAAATGTCTGAAGTATGAATAGAAATATTGCAGTGGTTGAGCCAAAGGGAGAACAAAGCAGACCATCCAACCCAACCCATCAGCTGGCTTTGTCGATTATGTTGAGAATGATGAGTAAGAGCTTCAAATTTGTGAATCTCTGCTCCATAGAGAATGATACAGAGTATCAAGTAAACAAGATGCATACATTTATAGAACCATGCCACGATCAGCAGCACATCTCCTTCTAATCTTAATGGAAAAGGCGGAACTTTATTTGAAAACAAAAACACTTTGAACTTTTTTCCCCCAACAGTTTCTGTATAAGAACTGAAAGAGCTCGGGCACACTGGCCAGGGCAGTTTAGAAACAAAACAAGCAAAGGGCTCAAAGACCCTAAAATGGATAAACGGATAAAAGTGGGTCCATTTCTACAAACAAACCCTTTCACTCACCAGCCCTTTGATCCAGTTCATTGCCTGTTAGCAAACAGACAGAGCATAAACATACGGTGCAGGTCTATAAATGATATGTTTCTGCAGAGTATTGAATAAATAGGTGAAATGAGAGCTCAATATTCTTATAATGTTCCAGATGTTCCTAGTTTTCATCTGGGTGAAAGTGCAGAAGTAGTTCAGTGACTGTGTAGTAAACATTGTGACTTCAGGATTGACAACATCTGTATGTTATTACTCCGTGTCTGTGTGTAAGGTTTCCAGGATATTAGACGGGGTTTTTAATGAGTTCTTCATGTGTCTCTGAGCTGGAAAAGGCAATCCCACAAACTTGGCAAAAGACTCAGACTTCTAATTTGGGTGATATGGATCTTATAGTATGGACATGGAAAAATGCCAAAGTAATTGATCTACAACCTGAGCACTAACTCTGCTTACAGTGAGTGCAACAGTAGAAGACGTTTCACCTTATACATAATCTAAAGTGTTTAAAATTTTAATATTGACATGTTATAATAATGATACAGGCCAGATATTCAAAAACAAATGTATCATATGTTATTATTTTATTTATATTCCTGTGCCTGTGAGAGTTCACTGTGACTATAGTCCAGAGACATGGATGTTAGGGTAACTGGTACCTACAAATTGGCTTTAGATGTAATTGTCTTTCTATGTTAACCCTGCGACAGGCTAACGTCCTGTCCACGCTGTAGCACACCTATCCCAGTGTCAGCTGGGATAGTCTCTTCCCTCCTTTGCAACCCTGAACTGGGCAAACCTGGGTGATGTGGTGTGATTAAATTTAAGCAACTAGAATGCCAGAACTCAAGTGAAAGCTCAGAAACAGCATTTCATCATTATAATTTCATTACTTTTTATTATTTGTTATTACCCAGCCACTCAAGTGCAGTACTGAAAGGCTCCACTGTGGTTGTTGGCAAACATCGCCCCCTTGTGGAAACACTGCCAGCTGCGTCTTTCCCTGTGAGTGGTGTTACATAATTGTTGTGCAGCATGTGTGTCAGTGCAGCCTATAAATGATCTGAACCTATTTATAAGACCTTTAAAGCACACCAACGTTCCACAGACAAATAAAACACAACAAAAGCACAAAGCCAGTGTTTAGATATTTTTTTATGAACATAATTATAACAAATGTTACAGAGAAAGTAAAAGAGGTAAAACTCAGTGTTGAAATTCTGCAACAATTCCAACACTGAAAAACAAAAAAAGGCCACCAGGTTGATGTTTCACTTTTTGCAGGGTTCACAGCATCGTCACTGTGCCGGACCTCTGTCATCACACGCCTCTGGACACCGCTGCATCAGAACGTTCTGATTGGCTGAGATGGCTCAAAGAGTGCAACTGAGGCTGTGGTTGAGAGCAGATAAAATTTAGGGCCATGTGCACCAGTTGATGCAAACATTTCTCTTTTAAAAAAACTATTTAGACTCCATCCTCATGTCTTCCTCACTGTCATTTATAAAATAGAACAGAAGAGCTACGCTGTGTTTATCTGAGGAGCTTGGAAAGAAAGTGAGTGGACTTGTTTAAGTTTCCTTGAAGACGTTTCACCTCTCATCCGAAAAGCTTCTTCAGTTCTGAGACCAAATGGTGCAGAGTCCCAGCTATTTAAGCCCTAGTGGGAGTGGGAGCCACTCATGTGACTCATCACATGAGTGGCAGACCTACAGCCATCCCCTCTGTTCACAGATCACAGTGGACATAGATGACATCTTTCACTCCTCTTTCAAACCATCTGTCATCTCTGTCCAAAATCTGAACATTGGCATCCTTGAAAGATTGACCTTTGACGTCTGAGCACTCCTTGCTGCACTGCACAGCATAGCATACACTACGTTGTTTAGTTCTAGCAGCTTGATAGTGTACTGGTAAGACTATATGCCTTTGGAGTGGGAGTCGCAAGTTTGATTTCCGCCCGGTATACCGTAAGGGTCCTGGCTTGACCCCCCATGCTAAAAAAAAACCAAGCCCTGGAATGACACGGCTATGGCTGCAGCTCGGACACAAGCATTACACTATATGTTGTACTGTGTATGTGGTAAATAAAATTTGTCATTTTGTCCTTGGGATGTACCAGATTGTGGCTGGGTCTGAAGTGCACTGGGATGCCAAGAAGAAGGGTTGTAAGGTCTAAATAGCTCGAATGAGAGGTGAAACGTCTTCAAGTACAGACGCTTTTCTTTCCAAGCTCCTTAGATGACTATGACCTGGATGACTGAGAACCTGCACAGACATACATTGTGTTTAGTCTTATTGTATACAACAAATTTATGAGGTTAACCACACTACCTCTGAAAATCTTCTCATGTTGACATCTGTAAGGAAGCAGGGGGGAAAGTTGCACATTTTAAAGATGTGTGATGCATTTAATGTGGCATACTTTTGCATTGAAATATTTTTTTTGCAAGTAGTAAGTGGCTGTAATATAACCTCACAGTCCATCTCACCTTCATTGTTTTGACTCACTTGCTTCCTGATGATGCAGATCTTTGTTAAAATGAATACAGCAACTAACAACAGGCCGATCCCACCTCCGATCAAAACGTACTTAATATCTGAAAGAACAACCAGAGGAAGCCAAGCAGCCATTAACAAACAAGGTAGTGAGGAACGATGGGAAACCTGCATGTAGTT
Source organism: Pelmatolapia mariae (assembly GCF_036321145.2). NCBI lineage: Eukaryota > Metazoa > Chordata > Actinopteri > Cichliformes > Cichlidae > Pelmatolapia > Pelmatolapia mariae. Next base: position 32,974 of record NW_027052017.1, read on the forward strand.
TAGATGGAGTAAAGGAATCCCAGTTAGAAAGTTTAGCTAAATTTTGGGAAGTAAATCCAAAATCCCTCACATGAAGACCGCTAGTACTGCTTTTTACTGATAGTCACTAAATGGCTCTCATTTTATAGACAGCTCTCATTCAGCTGTCTACAAAATTAGAGCTCAAATTGAAAGTTAATGCTGAATTACTCTGAATGGGGAATGATTCCTCTGAACTGTGCTTGGAAATAAACAAAACCACGAGACCTGGGTCACTCCAGAAAGCAGTTACGCTCATGACTAAACACCTGTGAAGGAACAGAACACAGTTTGGAGAATGCCAGCTCATGTTTGCCCCTCCTGACATTCTGAAGAGCACGTGTGTGTGTGTGTGTGTGTGTGTGTGTGTGTGAAAGAGGAGAAGGAAGAGAGTAGATGTTTGATTTCACAACTTGTTTACTTCTTGCAGGAGTAAAGATCTGAGGGTCACGCTCCTCCTGCAAATTAAATTGCATCATCGGTGTTTGCAATTTGAATCCCGAACATATCTAGGAAGCATTCAGGGAAATGGGCTACTGCTGGTCAGAGTGAGAAATCCCTCACAGGCAACTTCAACTTTACTGCCAGTTACTGGTACAGATGATCACTGATTCAGAACCAAAATGATGGGAAGATAAAATTGTTTACCATTTGAAATCTGGCAAAGATTCAGGTGAATGTGCATGAGAGTTTCAACATACATCAGTAATAGTTCACAATCAACTATTAGGAAGTCATTCTGACTCTTGTGGCAGCTTTGCATTGCAGTTTATTATTTTTGGGGCTGCATAGTCACAGACTAGTCTAAAAAGCGCTAACAATGGGCATGTGAGCATCAAAACTGGACCATGGGGCAATGGAAGATGGTGGCCTGGTCTCATGAATCATGTTTTCTTTTAGATTATGTGGATGGCCGGATGCCGGTGCAGGTTTGTCTACATTCCCTGCCTGGGGAACACCTGGCACCGATGTGCACCATGGGAAGATTTGGGCAATGTTCTGCTCGGAAACTTTGGGTCCTGCCATCTGTGTGGATGTTACTTTGGCACATAAAACCTACCTAAACATTGTTACAGACCATGTACACATTTTCATGGAAATGGTATTCCCTGTTGGCTGTGGCCTCTTACAGCAGGATAATGCTCCCTGCCGAAAAGCAAAAATGGTTCAGGAATGGTTTGAGGTGTTGACTTGGCCTCCCCAGATATCATCTTGAGCTTCTCTGGGTAGACAAACAAGTCCGATCCATGGAGGCCCCACATCGCAACTTACAGGACTTGAAGGATCTGTTGCATGTTAGTGGAGATACCACGGCACACCTTCTGGGGTCTAGTGGAATCTATGCCTCAATTGGTCGGGGCTGTTTTGGCGGAAAAAGGAGGACCAACACAATATTAGGCATCAGTGGTCATAATATTATGCCTGATTGGTGTATGCACCCTTATAATATATGAACTAGAGTAATCAAACAAAACTTTCAGAACTTTGAAAGTTTATGTAAGTGCAGCCAGAGAAGAAGTTCAGTTACTCTCCAGTTAATATTGCATCAGACTAGAACGCACATCAATGTTTCCATCTTAAATATCAGCTTCAGATGACATATCACTGCGACTGAGGCCTTAACAACTGAACTGATGCAAAGAGATAAATACTGAAGATTGATGGGAGTCTGATCTTAGGCAGATGAGTCTGATTACACACTTGACGAACGGACATGAGTATCATGTCATCACATGCTCACAACAGCAACGATGACAGAAGAATCAGTAAAAACACACATTTAGGCTCAATGAATACAAGAGAGCATATAACCTGGTCTCCATAAAGACCTGATCTAAACCAAAATGGGATAGGTTGGGTTTGGGGTAGACCAGAGTTTAAGAGTGAAGAAAGCGTCCTTCAATTGACATTTGGGAAAGCATTTCAGGTGAAATCCATGTGAATTCTCTTGCGAGAGAATACTGTATTCACACCGGCGGTAAAAAATAAGAAATGGACTAAAAGTCAAGAAGGGGCTTTGTGTAACACCCTTTCGTGTCAATCAAAGATGAGCTGGCCTCAGTTGTTTTTTTCTTTTTGTTTCTTTTGTTTTGCAGCGGTGAAGCATCAGTAAGCTTCAGTGCTCTCCATGCTCTGTAACTTTGTCACTTGTGTGAATGCAGCTGAATTAGGAGTGCATGAAAATATCAAAAGGTGGATGCTGGAATCTTTTTTTGTTTGCACTCTTGTGTTTGCTATACACGGCTATTTTATGATTGAGATATTTAAAAAACAATAATTTTCTGCAATCCCCAAATAGTAGAAATAAAGAAAAGCCACAAAAGTGCAGATGTGTCCAGATATTTGACTGGTACTGTAAAATCAAAACAATCTGAATGGGTAGACTGGGTACATAATTACGTGTGGACAGACTGACTCTTAAATGATTGGCTGTGAAATATAAAAAGAATTGACACATAATTTAACAGCAGTCAGAGAAATCTGCAGGCGTTTTGCTAACTGTCTTAACTTGAGCTTCAACTATAATCTACCTTAAAATCATTATGCATGTTGTTATTGTTACCCACCTAATGTTTCTGAATCTGCGCCGTCTCCTCTCACACTTGTCAGCAAAAACTCTGAAAAACATTTTTTTTTCAGTGAGATTATTTTCAGGTCACAAAAGCAGGCCGTTCAAGACAAACAGGAAGGCAGTAACGCCACACTGAGGTCGCTTCTATCAGATAAGGCGTCTCAACGTTGTGTGCAGTTTACAAAACAAGCAATTGCACAACATTCATAAATGATGAGGTGTGTTCATGTAAATGCAGTGCTTTAAAAATAAATGCTGGAGAATAGTAAATGCATTGCTGAAGGCCAGTCTAGAACTTTGACTTTGGTTTTAACCATTGAAGATATGAGCTATTGTCTAGCAAGCCTGCAGTGGTTAGAGAGGTTAACCTGACTCCTTCCCTCCTACTTCAGATAACATAAGCTGAGTGTTATATAACAGATGTACTTTTAACAGAAATGCAGGGGAAAAGGAAAAGGTTGTTTCTATGTCACTTTGACATACAGTAGACTATGTCAGCAACACGTTGCTGTACTGTGTTGAGGAGAGAGATATTAACTAATATATATATGTATGTATATATATTATATATATATATATACATACATATATATATATATATATATACACACATATATATATATATATACACACATATATATATACACATATATATATATGTATATATATATATATATATATACTCTATCTCATCCAGCACTGATATTTCACAATAGACTATAGTGAAGTAATGGGCCAATTTGAACTAAAGTTTGTGCGACCATGTATACATAAAATAAAATACCCCACTCAGTCTTGTTATCCTTTAAGCTTATCCAAGAAGTCTGGGAGCTTGATGGTCCTGCGCAGCATCTTTGCTGTTCCTAGGACTGCGCTCTTCTGGACAGAGATCTCGGATGATCCACTCCCCCAGTTTGGGGCTCACTGCCCTGAGTGCTTTGACTACAACAGGAACCACTGTTGCCTTTCCCCATCACATCTTCTCAAGCTCCTCTCTCAGCCCTTAGTATTTCTCAAGCTTCTTCTTCTTGATGTTTTGCTATCACTTGGTATAAACTATGGCCGTCTTGCCCT